>NW_022261978.1:11667463-11712463 GCF_002021735.2 Oncorhynchus kisutch | reverse complement strand
CATGTAGTAACCAACACTATGAAATAACACATATGGAATCATGTAGTAACCAACACTATGAAATAACACATATGGAATCATGTAGTAACCAACACTATGAAATAACACATATGGAATCATGTAGTAACCAAAACTATGAAATAACACATATGGAATCATGTAGTAACCAACACTATGAAATAACACATATGGAATCATGTAGTAACCAACACTATGAAATAACACATATGGAATCATGTAGTAACCAACACTATGAAATAACACATATGGAGTCATGTAGTAACCAAAACTATGAAATAACACATATGGAATCATGTAGTAACCAACACTATGAAATAACACATATGGAATCATGTAGTAACCAACACTATGAAATAACACATATGGAATCATGTAGTAACCAAAACTATGAAATAACACATATGGAATCATGTAGTAACCAAAACTATGAAATAACACATATGGAATCATGTAGTAACCAACACTATGAAATAACACATATGGAATCATGTAGTAACCAACACTATGAAATAACACATATGGAATCATGTAGTAACCAAAACTATGAAATAACACATATGGAATCATGTAGTAACCAAAACTATGAAATAACACATATGGAATCATGTAGTAACCAACACTATGAAATAACACATATGGAATCATGTAGTAACCAAAACTATGAAATAACACATATGGAATCATGTAGTAACCAACACTATGAAATAACACATATGGAATCATGTAGTAACCAACACTATGAAATAACACATATGGAATCATGTAGTAACCAACACTATGAAATAACACATATGGAATCATGTAGTAACCAACACTATGAAATAACACATATGGAATCATGTAGTAACCAACACTATGAAATAACACATATGGAATCATGTAGTAACCAACACTATGAAATAACACATATGGAATCATGTAGTAACCAAAACTATGAAATAACACATATGGAATCATGTAGTAACCAAAACTATGAAATAACACATATGGAATCATGTAGTAACCAACACTATGAAATAACACATATGGAATCATGTAGTAACCAACACTATGAAATAACACATATGGAATCATGTAGTAACCAACACTATGAAATAACACATATGGAATCATGTAGTAACCAACACTATGAAATAACACATATGGAATCATGTAGTAACCAAAACTATGAAATAACACATATGGAGTCATGTAGTAACCAACACTATGAAATAACACATATGGAGTCATGTAGTAACCAACACTATGAAATAACACATATGGAATCATGTAGTAACCAACACTATGAAATAACACATATGGAGTCATGTAGTAACCAACACTATGAAATAACACATATGGAATCATGTAGTAACCAACACTATGAAATAACACATATGGAATCATGTAGTAACCAACACTATGAAATAACACATATGGAATCATGTAGTAACCAACACTATGAAATAACACATATGGAATCATGTAGTAACCAACACTATGAAATAACACATATGGAGTCATGTAGTAACCAACACTATGAAATAACACATATGGAATCATGTAGTAACCAACACTATGAAATAACACATATGGAATCATGTAGTAACCAACACTATGAAATAACACATATGGAGTCATGTAGTAACCAACACTATGAAATAACACATATGGAATCATGTAGTAACCAACACTATGAAATAACACATATGGAATCATGTAGTAACCAACACTATGAAATAACACATATGGAGTCATGTAGTAACCAACACTATGAAATAACACATATGGAGTCATGTAGTAACCAACACTATGAAATAACACATATGGAATCATGTAGTAACCAACACTATGAAATAACACATATGGAATCATGTAGTAACCAACACTATGAAATAACACATATGGAATCATGTAGTAACCAACACTATGAAATAACACATATGGAGTCATGTAGTAACCAACACTATGAAATAACACATATGGAATCATGTAGTAACCAACACTATGAAATAACACATATGGAGTCATGTAGTAACCAACACTATGAAATAACACATATGGAGTCATGTAGTAACCAACACTATGAAATAACACATATGGAGTCATGTAGTAACCAACACTATGAAATAACACATATGGAGTCATGTAGTAACCAAAACTATGAAATAACACATATGGAATCATGTAGTAACCAACACTATGAAATAACACATATGGAGTCATGTAGTAACCAACACTATGAAATAACACATATGGAATCATGTAGTAACCAACACTATGAAATAACACATATGGAGTCATGTAGTAACCAACACTATGAAATAACACATATGGAATCATGTAGTAACCAACACTATGAAATAACACATATGGAATCATGTAGTAACCAACACTATGAAATAACACATATGGAATCATGTAGTAACCAACACTATGAAATAACACATATGGAGTCATGTAGTAACCAACACTATGAAATAACACATATGGAGTCATGTAGTAACCAACACTATGAAATAACACATATGGAGTCATGTAGTAACCAAAACTATGAAATAACACATATGGAGTCATGTAGTAAGCAACACTATGAAATAACACATATGGAATCATGTAGTAACCAAAACTATGAAATAACACATATGGAGTCATGTAGTAACCAACACTATGAAATAACACATATGGAGTCATGTAGTAACCAACACTATGAAATAACACATATGGAATCATGTAGTAACCAACACTATGAAATAACACATATGGAATCATGTAGTAACCAACACTATGAAATAACACATATGGAATCATGTAGTAACCAACACTATGAAATAACACATATGGAGTCATGTAGTAACCAACACTATGAAATAACACATATGGAATCATGTAGTAACCAAAACTATGAAATAACACATATGGAATCATGTAGTAACCAACACTATGAAATAACACATATGGAATCATGTAGTAACCAACACTATGAAATAACACATATGGAGTCATGTAGTAACCAACACTATGAAATAACACATATGGAGTCATGTAGTAACCAACACTATGAAATAACACATATGGAATCATGTAGTAACCAAAACTATGAAATAACACATATGGAGTCATGTAGTAACCAACACTATGAAATAACACATATGGAATCATGTAGTAACCAAAACTATGAAATAACACATATGGAGTCATGTAGTAACCAACACTATGAAATAACACATATGGAGTCATGTAGTAACCAACACTATGAAATAACACATATGGAGTCATGTAGTAACCAACACTATGAAATAACACATATGGAATCATGTAGTAACCAACACTATGAAATAACACATATGGAGTCATGTAGTAACCAACACTATGAAATAACACATATGGAGTCATGTAGTAACCAACACTATGAAATAACACATATGGAATCATGTAGTAACCAACACTATGAAATAACACATATGGAGTCATGTAGTAACCAACACTATGAAATAACACATATGGAATCATGTAGTAACCAACACTATGAAATAACACATATGGAGTCATGTAGTAACCAACACTATGAAATAACACATATGGAATCATGTAGTAACCAACACTATGAAATAACACATATGGAGTCATGTAGTAACCAACATAGTGTTCAACAATATATATAAAATATTTCATATTTGAGATTCTCCAATGTAGCCACCCTTTGCCTTGGTGACAGATTTGCACACTCTTGGCATTCTCTCAACCAGCTTCATGAGGTAGTCACCCGGAATGCATTTCAATTAACAGGTGTGCCTTGTTAAAAGTTAATTTGTGGAATTTCTTTCCCTCTTAAAGCTTTAAGGTAGGGGTGGTATACAGAAGATAGCCCTATTTGGTAAAAGACCAAGTCCATATTATGGCAAGAACAGCTCAAATAAGCAAAGTGAAACGACAGGCCATCATTACTTTAAGGCATGAAGGTCAGTCAATCCGGAACATTTCAAGAACTTTGAAAGTTTCTTCAAGTGCAGTCGCAAAAACCATCAAGTGATATGATGAAACTGTCTCTCATGAGGACCGCCACAGGAAAGGAAGACCCAGAGTTACCTCTGCTACAGAGGATAAGTTCATTAGAGTTACCAGCATCAGAAACTGCAGCCCAAATAAATCCTTCACAGAGTTCAAGTAACAGACACATCTCAACATCAACTGTTCAGAGGAGACGGTGTGAATCAGACCTTCATGGTCGAATTGCTGCAAAGAATCCACTACTAAAGGACACCAATAAGAAGAAGAGACTTGCTTGGACCAAGAAACACGAGCAATGGACATTAGACCGACGGAAATCTGTCCTTTGGTCTGAGGAGTCTATTTGTGGTTAGTGGACCCAGAGTAGGTGAACGGATGATCTCTGCATGTGTGGTTCCCACCGTGAAGCATGGAGGAGGTGTGATGGTGTTTTGCTGGTGACATTGTCTGTGATTTATTTAGAATTCAAGGCACACTTAACCAGCATGGCTACCACAGCATTCTGCAGCGATACGCCATCCCACCTGGTTTGTGCTTAGTGGGCCTATCATTTTGTTTTTTAACAGGACAATGAGCCAACACACCTCCAGGCTGTGTAAAGGCTATTTTACCAAGGAGAGTGATGGAGTGTTGCGTCAGATGACCTGGCCTCCACATTAACCCGATCTCAACCAAATGAGATGGTTTGGGATGAGTTGGACCGCAGAGTGAAGGAGCCAACAAGTGCTCAGCATATGTGGGAACTCCTTCAAGACTGCTGGAAAAGCATTCCAGGTGAAGCTGGTTGAGAGAATGCCAAGAGTGTGCAAAGCTGTCATCAAAGCCAAGGGTGGCAACTTTGAAGAATCTCAAATATATTTTGATTTGTTTAACACTTTTTTGGTTACTACATGATTCCATATGTGTTATTTCATAGTTCATGTCTTCACTATTTTTCAACATAAAGAAAAACCCTTGAATGAGTAACTTTAACTTTAGATTGGTACTGCATGTACACACACACACACACACACACACACACACACACACACACCTGTTGAGTCGCTCTGTTAGGCGCTGAGATTCCTCCACCACTTGGCGATGACGCTGCAGAAAACAGTCAGAAAATCAGAAACAGACAAAAAGTCAGCTCAGTCAGACAGAAACAGTCAGCTCAGTCAGAAACAGTCAGCTCAGTCAGACAGAAACAGTCAGCTCAGTCAGAAACAGTCAGCTCAGTCAAAAACAGACAGAAACAGTCAGCTCAGTCAGACAGAAACAGTCAGCTCAGTCAGACAGAAACAGTCAGCTCAGTCAGAAACAGTCAGCTCAGTCAGTCAGAAACAGACAGAAACAGTCAGCTCAGACAGAAACAGTCAGCTCAGTCAGAAACAGTCAGACAGAAACAGTCAGAAACAGTCAGACAGAAACAGTCAGACAGAAACAGTCAGCTCAGTCAGAAACAGTCAGCTCAGTCAGTCAGAAACAGACAGAAACAGTCAGCTCAGACAGAAACAGTCAGCTCAGTCAGAAACAGTCAGACAGAAACAGTCAGAAACAGTCAGTCAGAAACAGTCAGCTCAGTCAGAAACAGTCAGCTCAGTCAGAAACAGTCAGACAGAAACAGACAGAAAGAGTCAGTCAGAAACAGTCAGTCAGAAACAGTCAGCTCAGTCAGAAACAGTCAGAAACAGTCAGCTGTAGACTTTGGGAAGCGTGTGTGTGGACGTGTTTAAGGTGAAGGTTTAACTATACCTGAAGACCAGAAGTAGAATAGTAAACAAACTCAAATCTGACAAACTGGGAACATTTTGTTGGTCCCCATAAGGTAAAATGCTGTTTCTAGGGGGTTTAGAGGTTAAGGTTAGAATTAGGTTAAGGGTTAGGAGCTAGGGTTACATCTTTGGTTTAAGGTTAGGATTAGGTTAAGGGTTAGGAGCTAGGGTTAGGAGCTAGGGTTAGGTCTTTGGGTTAAGGTTAGGTTTAGGTTAAGGGTTAGGAGCTAGGGTTAGGAGCTAGGGTTACGTCTTTGGGTTAAGGTTAGGATTAGGTTAAGGGTTAAGAGCTAGGGTTAGGAGCTAGGGTTAGGAGCTAGGGTTAGGTCTTTGGGTTAAGGTTAGGTTTAGGTTAAGGGTTAGGAGCTAGGGTTAGGAGCTAGGGTTACGTCTTTGGGTTAAGGTTAGGATTAGGTTAAGGGTTAAGAGCTAGGGTTAGGAGCTAGGGTTATGTTTTTGGGTTAAGGTTAGGATTAGGTTAAGAGTACGTGTTAGGTTTACGGAAAATGAATTGTGTGTCCACGCAAGGTTAGCTGTGGGGGTGTACTCACCTTCTCGGCCACCTGTTCTCTCAGTACCTCGATGGGAACAGCCAGCAAACCCAATGCATTATGGGAGCTACGAAAAGCACTGGGGTCCACAGCCTATAAGACAGTAAATAAGGGAGACAGAGAGGGGTGACTGGGGTCCTATAAGACAGTAAATAAGGGAGACAGAGAGAGAGAGGTGACTGGGGTCCTATAGGACAGTAAATAAGGGAGACAGAGAGGGGTGACTGGGGTCCTATAAGACAGTAAATAAGGGAGACAGAGAGAGAGAGGTGACTGGGGTCCTATAGGACAGTAAATAAGGGAGACAGAGAGGGGTGACTGGGGTCCTATAAGACAGTAAATAAGGGAGACAGAGAGAGGTGACTGGGGTCCTATAAGACAGTAAATAAGGGAGACAGAGAGAGGTGACTGGGGTCCTATAAGACAGTAAATAAGGGAGACAGAGAGAGGTGACTGGGGTCCTATAAGACAGTAAATAAGGGAGACAGAGAGAGGTGACTGGGGTCCTATAAGACAGTAAATAAGGGAGACAGAGAGAGGTGACTGGGGTCCTATAAGACAGTAAATAAGGGAGACAGAGAGAGGTGACTTAGGTCCTATAGGACAGTAAATAAGGGAGACAGAGAGAGGTGACTGGGGTCCTATAAGACAGTAAATAAGGGAGACAGAGAGAGGTGACTGGGGTCCTATAAGACAGTAAATAAGGGAGACAGAGAGAGGTGACTGGGGTCCTATAAGACAGTAAATAAGGGAGACAGAGAGAGAGAGGTGACTGGGTCCTATAAGACAGTAAATAAGGGAGACAGAGAGAGAGGTGACTGGGGTCCTATAAGACAGTAAATAAGGGAGACAGAGAGAGAGGTGACTGGGGTCCTATAAGACAGTAAATAAGGGAGACAGAGAGAGGTGACTGGGGTCCTATAAGACAGTAAATAAGGGAGACAGAGAGAGAGGTGACTGGGGTCCTATAAGACATTAAATAAGGGAGACAGAGAGAGAGGTGACTGGGGTCCTATAAGACAGTAAATAAGGGAGACAGAGAGGGGTGACTGGGGTCCTATAAGACAGTAAATAAGGGAGACAGAGAGAGAGGTGACTGGGGTCCTATAAGACAGTAAATAAGAGAGACAGAGAGAGGTGACTGGGGTCCTATAGGACAGTAAATAAGGGAGACAGAGAGAGAGGTGACTGGGGTCCTATAAGACAGTAAATAAGGGAGACAGAGAGAGAGGTGACTTGGGTCCTATAGGACAGTAAATAAGGGAGACAGAGAGAGGTGACTGGGGTCCTATAAGACAGTAAATAAGGGAGACAGAGAGAGAGAGGTGACTGGGGTCCTATAAGACAGTAAATAAGGGAGACAGAGAGAGAGGTGACTGGGGTCCTATAAGACATTAAATAAGGGAGACAGAGAGAGGTGACTGGGGTCCTATAAGACAGTAAATAAGGGAGACAGAGAGAGAGGTGACTGGGGTCCTATAAGACAGTAAATAAGGGAGACAGAGAGAGAGGTGACTGGGGTCCTATAAGACAGTAAATAAGGGAGACAGAGAGAGAGGTGACTGGGGTCCTATAAGACAGTAAATAAGGGAGACAGAGAGAGGTGACTGGGGTCCTATAAGACAGTAAATAAGGGAGACAGAGAGAGAGGTGACTGGGGTCCTATAAGACAGTAAATAAGGGAGACAGAGAGAGGTGACTGGGGTCCTATAAGACAGTAAATAAGGGAGACAGAGAGAGAGGTGACTGGGGTCCTATAAGACAGTAAATAAGGGAGACAGAGAGAGGTGACTGGGGTCCTATAAGACAGTAAATAAGGGAGACAGAGAGAGGTGACTGGGGTCCTATAAGACAGTAAATAAGGGAGACAGAGAGAGAGGTGACTGGGGTCCTATAAGACAGTAAATAAGGGAGACAGAGAGAGGTGACTGGGGTCCTATAAGACATTAAATAAGGGAGAGAGAGAGAGAGGTGACTGGGGTCCTATAAGACAGTAAATAAGGAGACAGAGAGAGAGGTGACTGGGGTCCTATAAGACAGTAAATAAGGGAGACAGAGAGAGAGGTGACTGGGGTCCTATAGGACAGTAAATAAGGGAGACAGAGAGAGAGGTGACTGGGGTCCTATAAGACAGTAAATAAGGGTGACAGAGAGAGAGGTGACTGGGGTCCTATAAGACAGTAAATAAGGGAGACAGAGAGAGGTGACTGGGGTCCTATAAGACAGTAAATAAGGGAGACAGAGAGAGGTGACTGGGGTCCTATAGGACAGTAAATAAGGGAGACAGAGAGTGGTGACTGGGGTCCTATAAGACAGTAAATAAGGGAGACAGAGAGAGGTGACTGGGGTCCTATAAGACATTAAATAAGGGAGAGAGAGAGAGAGGTGACTGGGGTCCTATAAGACAGTAAATAAGGGAGACAGAGAGAGAGGTGACTGGGGTCCTATAAGACAGTAAATAAGGGAGACAGAGAGAGAGGTGACTGGCGTCCTATAAGACAGTAAATAAGGGAGACAGAGAGAGAGGTGACTGGGGTCCTATAGGACAGTAAATAAGGGAGACAGAGAGAGGTGACTGGGGTCCTATAAGACAGTAAATAAGGGAGACAGAGAGAGAGGTGATTGGTGGATCAGGTAAAGCTCAGTGATTGGCTAAAAGTTTACCTTTCCCCTCAGGTCGTCTGTCTGTCGGAGGTAGACGCGGTTTCCTGTCTGGTCCGTCACGCTAACGTATCCCCCCTCGGTCGGGGGGCGCTTCAGAACGTGACACGACGTTGCCGCGGTGACTCTCCGAGGAGACTCCTGGATGGCTGCGAAGCCACTGATGTCCAAGATCACCGGGATTAGCTGGGGTCTACACACACACACACACACACACACACACACTTTGATTTGAGAGTTCCTCATATCGACATTGGCTGCTGACACTATTACTAATACGGATAGACTGAATGGGGCAGATCTATGCATCTATATATCTATGATCTAGATCTACGCAATCTGATAGTCAAACCAACTATATCAACACCAACCATCAGACAGGGCCTGAAACCACCTATTGGGACAGATCAACACCAACCATCAGACAGGGCCTGAAACCACCTATTGGGACAGATCAATACCAACCATCAGACAGGGCCTGAAACCACCTATTGGGACAGATCAACACCAACCATCAGGCAGGGCCTGAAACCACCTATTGGGACAGATCAACACCAACCATCAGACAGGGCCTGAAACCACCTATTGGGACAGATCAATACCAACCATCAGACAGGGCCTGAAACCACCTATTGGACGTAGCTTTGTTTGAGTTGGAGTTTCCATGTGACTAAACAAACCGTAAAGGGCTTGGGATGATGCATCTGGACATTAGGAGCTTACTTCCTGAACTGGATTACATCCAGGTCTGGGCTATGCAGACACATCTGGATATTAGGAGCTTACTTCCAGCACTGAATTACATCCAGGTCTGGGCTATGCAGACACATCTGGACATTAGGAGCTTACTTCCTGCACTGAATTACATCCAGGTCTGGGCTATGCAGACACATCTGGACATTAGGAGCTTACTTCCTGCACTGGATTACATCCAGGTCTGGGCTATGCAGACACATCTGGACATTAGGAGCTTACTTCCTGCACTGAATTACATCCAGGTCTGGGCTATGCAGACACATCTGGACATTAGGAGCTTACTTCCTGAACTGGATTACATCCAGGTCTGGGCTATGCAGACACATCTGGACATTAGGAGCTTACTTCCTGCACTGGATTACATCCAGGTCTGGGCTATGCAGACACATCTGGACATTAGGAGCTTACTTCCTGAACTGGATTACATCCAGGTCTGGGCTATGCAGACACATCTGGACATTAGGAGCTTACTTCCTGCACTGAATTACATCCAGGTCTGGGCTATGCAGACACATCTGGACATTAGGAGCTTACTTCCTGCACTGGATTACATCCAGGTCTGGGCTATGCAGACACATCTGGACATTAGGAGCTTACTTCCTGAACTGAATTACATCCAGGTCTGGGCTATGCAGACACATCTGGACATTAAGAGCTTACTTCCTGAACTGGATTACATCCAGGTCTGGGCTATGCAGACACATCTGGACATTAGGAGCTTACTTCCTGCACTGGATTACATCCAGGTCTGGGCTATGCAGACACATCTGGACATTAGGAGCTTACTTCCTGAACTGGATTACATCCAGGTCTGGGCTATGCAGACACATCTGGACATTAGGAGCTTACTTCCTGAACTGGATTACATCCAGGTCTGGGCTATGCAGACACATCTGGACATTAGGAGCTTACTTCCTGAACTGGATTACATCCAGGTCTGGGCTATGCAGACACATCTGGACATTAGGAGCTTACTTCCTGAACTGGATTACATCCAGGTCTGGGCTATGCAGACACATCTGGACATTAGGAGCTTACTTCCTGAACTGGATTACATCCAGGTCTGGGCTATGCAGACACATCTGGACATTAGGAGCTTACTTCCTGCACTGAATTACATCCAGGTCTGGGCTATGCAGACACATCTGGGCATTAAGAGCTTACTTCCTGCACTGAATTACATCCAGGTCTGGGCTATGCAGACACATCTGGACATTAGGAGCTTACTTCCTGAACTGGATTACATCCAGGTCTGGGCTATGCAGACACATCTGGACATTAGGAGCTTACTTCCTGAACTGAATTACATCCAGGTCTGGGCTATGCAGACACATCTGGACATTAAGAGCTTACTTCCTGAACTGGATTACATCCAGGTCTGGGCTATGCAGACACATCTGGACATTAAGAGCTTACTTCCTGAACTGGATTACATCCAGGTCTGGGCTATGCAGACACATCTGGACATTAAGAGCTTACTTCCTGCACTGAATTACATCCAGGTCTGGGCTATGCAGACACATCTGGACATTAAGAGCTTACTTCCTGAACTGGATTACATCCAGGTCTGGGCTATGCAGACACATCTGGACATTAAGAGCTTACTTCCTGCACTGAATTACATCCAGGTCTGGGCTATGCAGACACATCTGGACATTAGGAGCTTACTTCCTGCACTGAATTACATCCAGGTCTGGGCTATGCAGACACATCTGGACATTAGGAGCTTACTTCCTGAACTGAATTACATCCAGGTCTGGGCTATGCAGACACATCTGGACATTAGGAGCTTACTTCCTGAACTGAATTACATCCAGGTCTGGGCTATGCAGACACATCTGGACATTAGGAGCTTACTTCCTGCACTGAATTACATCCAGGTCTGGGCTATGCAGACACATCTGGACATTAGGAGCTTACTTCCTGCACTGAATTACATCCAGGTCTGGGCTATGCAGACACATCTGGACATTAGGAGCTTACTTCCTGAACTGGATTACATCCAGGTCTGGGCTATGCAGACACATCTGGACATTAGGAGCTTACTTCCTGAACTGGATTACATCCAGGTCTGGGCTATGCAGACACATCTGGACATTAGGAGCTTACTTCCTGAACTGAATTACATCCAGGTCTGGGCTATGCAGACACATCTGGACATTAAGAGCTTACTTCCTGAACTGGATTACATCCAGGTCTGGGCTATGCAGACACATCTGGACATTAGGAGCTTACTTCCTGAACTGAATTACATCCAGGTCTGGGCTATGCAGACACATCTGGACATTAAGAGCTTACTTCCTGAACTGGATCACATCCAGGTCTGGGCTATGCAGACACATCTGGACATTAGGAGCTTACTTCCTGAACTGAATTACATCCAGGTCTGGGCTATGCAGACACATCTGGACATTAGGAGCTTACTTCCTGAACTGAATTACATCCAGGTCTGGGCTATGCAGACACATCTGGACATTAGGAGCTTACTTCCTGAACTGGATTACATCCAGGTCTGGGCTATGCAGACACATCTGGACATTAGGAGCTTACTTCCTGAACTGGATTACATCCAGGTCTGGGCTATGCAGACACATCTGGACATTAGGAGCTTACTTCCTGAACTGGATCACATCCAGGTCTGGGCTATGCAGACACATCTGGACATTAGGAGCTTACTTCCTGAACTGAATTACATCCAGGTCTGGGCTATGCAGACACATCTGGACATTAGGAGCTTACTTCCTGAACTGGATTACATCCAGGTCTGGGCTATGCAGACACATCTGGACATTAGGAGCTTACTTCCTGAACTGAATTACATCCAGGTCTGGGCTATGCAGACACATCTGGACATTAGGAGCTTACTTCCTGCACTGGATTACATCCAGGTCTGGGCTATGCAGACACATCTGGACATTAGGAGCTTACTTCCTGCACTGAATTACATCCAGGTCTGGGCTATGCAGACACATCTGGACATTAGGAGCTTACTTCCTGAACTGGATTACATCCAGGTCTGGGCTATGCAGACACATCTGGACATTAGGAGCTTACTTCCTGAACTGGATTACATCCAGGTCTGGGCTATGCAGACACATCTGGACATTAGGAGCTTACTTCCTGAACTGGATTACATCCAGGTCTGGGCTATGCAGACACATCTGGACATTAGGAGCTTACTTCCTGAACTGAATTACATCCAGGTCTGGGCTATGCAGACACATCTGGACATTAGGAGCTTACTTCCTGAACTGGATCAAGACATTATAATATAATAAACACAAAGAAATGCAAGCCTTTGGTCATTAACACGGTCAAATCCAGAAATGATCATTTCGAAAACAAAATGTTTATTCTTTCAGTGAAATACGGAACCGTTCTGTATTTTATCGAACGGGTGGCATCCCTGTCTAAATATTGCTGTTACATTGGGTGGCATCCCTGTCTAAATTTTGATGTTACATTGGGTGGCATCCCGCACAACCTTCAATGTTACGTCATAATTACGTAAAATTCTGGCAAATGAATTAAGGTCTTTGTTAGGAAGAAATGGACTTCACACCGTTCTCAACGAGCCAGGCGGCCCAATCTGCTGCATATACCCTGACTCTGCTTGCACTGAACGCAAGAGAAGTTACGCAATTTCCCTAGTTAATATTGCCTGCTAACATGAATTTATTTTAACTAAATATGCAGGTTTAAAAAATGATATATTTCTGTGTATTAATTTTAAGAAAGGCGTTTATGGTCAGGTACATGCAGCGACTGTGCTTTCCCCCAGAATACGCTTTGGTTAAATCATCGACCATTTGGCGAAGTTGAAGTAGGCTGTGATTCGATGATAAATTAACAGGCACCGCATTGATTATATGCAACGCAGGACAAGCTAGATAACCTAGTAATATCATCAACCATGTGTAGTTAAATAGTGATTATGTGAAGATTGATGGTATTTTACAAGATAAGTTTAATGCTAGCTGGCAACTCGCCAAGGTCCTTTTGACGCTGCACTCGCGGAACAGGTGGTCAGCCTGCCAGGCAGTCTCCTCGTGGAGTAACAGGTGGTCAGCCTGCCGGGCAGTCTCCTCGTGGAGTAACAGGTGGTCAGCCTGCCACGCAGTCTCCACGTGGAGTAACAGGTGGTCAGCAGTCTCCTCGTGGAGTAACAGGCGGTCAGCCTGCCACGCAGTCTCCTCGTGGAGTAACAGGTGGTCAGCCTGCCACGCAGTCTCCTCGTGGAGTAACAGGTGGTCAGCCTGCCAGGCAGTCTCCTCGTGGAGTAACAGGTGGTCAGCCTGCCACGCAGTCTCCTCGTGGAGTAACAGGTGGTCAGCCTGCCACGCAGTCTCCTCGTGGAATAACAGGTGGTCAGCCTGCCACGCAGTCTCCTCGTGGAGTAACAGGTGGTCAGCCTGCCACGCAGTCTCCTCGTGGAGTAACAGGTGGTCAGCCTGCCACGCAGTCTCCTCGTGGAGTAACAGGTGGTCAGCCTGCCAGGCAGTCTCCTCGTGGAGTAACAGGTGGTCAGCAGTCTCCTCGTGGAGTAACAGGTGGTCAGCAGTCTCCTCGTGGAGTAACAGGTGGTCAGCCTGCCACGCAGTCTCCTCGTGGAGTAACAGGTGGTCAGCCTGCCACGCAGTCTCCTCGTGGAGTAACAGGTGGTCAGCAGTCTCCTCGTGGAGTAACAGGTGGTCAGCCTGCCAGGCAGTCTCCTCGTGGAGTAACAGGCGGTCAGCCTGCCACGCAGTCTCCTCGTGGAGTAACAGGTGGTCAGCCTGCCACGCAGTCTCCACGTGGAGTAACAGGTGGTCAGCCTGCCACGCAGTCTCCACGTGGAGTAACAGGCGGTCAGCCTGCCACGCAGTCTCCTCGTGGAGTAACAGGCGGTCAGCCTGCCACGCAGTCTCCACGTGGAGTAACAGGTGGTCAGCAGTCTCCTCGTGGAGTAACAGGTGGTCAGCAGTCTCCTCGTGGAGTAACAGGCGGTCAGCCTGCCATGCAGTCTCCTCGGGGAGTAACAGGTGGTCAGCCTGCCACGCAGTCTCCTCGTGGAGTAACAGGCGGTCAGCCTGCCATGCAGTCTCCTCGGGGAGTAACAGGTGGTCAGCCTGCCATGCAGTCTCCACATGGAGTAACAGGCAGTCAGCCTGCCACGCAGTCAGTGCTCAGTGTCCAAATAGGCCGATTCACGGTTGATATGAAAACTTTAAAATCGGCCCTAATATAGGTCAACCGCTAACATGAATGTGTAGGTTAATGTGTTTATTGTAGGTTAATGTGTTTATTGTAGTTTAATGTGTATTGTGGTGCTGTACAGGACTTATCTGGAACAGAGACCTTGGTCTCAGCATTGACTCACTGTCTAAATAAAGACACCTTGGTCTCTTTTTAGAGGGCTGGTTCTAGTTGATGTACTAGTGGGTTATTAGAGGGCTGGTTCTAGTTGATGTACTAGTGGGTTATTAGAGGGCTGGTTCTAGTTGATGTACTAGTGGGTTATTAGAGGGCTGGTCAGCTGGTTCTAGTTGATGTACTAGTGGGTTATTAGAGGGCTGGTTCTAGTTGATGTACTAGTGGGTTATTAGAGGGCTGGTCGGCTGGTTCTAGTTGATGTACTAGTGGGTTATTAGAGGGCTGGTCAGCTGGTTCTAGTTGATGTACTAGTGGGTTATTAGAGGGCTGGTCAGCTGGTTCTAGTTGATGTACTAGTGGGTTATTAGAGGGCTGGTTCTAGTTGATGTACTAGTGGGTTATTAGAGGGCTGGTCGGCTGGTTCTAGTTGATGTACTAGTGGGTTATTAGAGGGCTGGTCGGCTGGTTCTAGTTGATGTACTAGTGGGTTATTAGAGGGCTGGTTCTAGTTGATGTACTAGTGGGTTATTAGAGGGCTGGTCAGCTGGTTCTAGTTGATGTACTAGTGGGTTATTAGAGGGCTGGTTCTAGTTGATGTACTAGTGGGTTATTAGAGGGCTGGTCAGCTGGTTCTAGTTTATGTACTAGTGGGTTACTAGAGGGCTGGTTCTAGTTGATGTACTAGTGGGTTATTAGAGGGCTGGTTCTAGTTGATGTACTAGTGGGTTATTAGAGGGCTGGTCGGCTGGTTCTAATTGATGTACTAGTGGGTTATTAGAGGGCTGGTCAGCTGGTTCTAATTGATGTACTAGTGGGTTATTAGAGGGCTGGTCGGCTGGTTCTAATTGATGTACTAGTGGGTTATTAGAGGGCTGGTTCTAGTTGATGTACTAGTGGGTTATTAGAGGGCTGGTTCTAGTTGATGTACTAGTGGGTTATTAGAGGGCTGGTTCTAGTTGATGTACTAGTGGGTTATTAGAGGGCTGGTTCTAGTTGATGTACTAGTGGGTTATTAGAGGGCTGGTCAGCTGGTTCTAGTTGATGTACTAGTGGGTTATTAGAGGGCTGGTTCTAGTTGATGTACTAGTGGGTTATTAGAGGGCTGGTTCTAGTTGATGTACTAGTGGGTTATTAGAGGGCTGGTTCTAGTTGATGTACTAGTGGGTTATTAGAGGGCTGGTCGGCTGGTTCTAGTTGATGTACTAGTGGGTTATTAGAGGGCTGGTTCTAGTTGATGTACTAGTGGGTTATTAGAGGGCTGGTTCTAGTTGATGTACTAGTGGGTTATTAGAGGGCTGGTTCTAGTTGATGTACTAGTGGGTTATTAGAGGGCTGGTTCTAGTTGATGTACTAGTGGGTTATTGGAGGGCTGGTTCTAGTTGATGTACTAGTGGGTTATTAGAGGGCTGGTCAGCTGGTTCTAGTTGATGTACTAGTGGGTTATTAGAGGGCTGGTTCTAGTTGATGTACTAGTGGGTTATTAGAGGGCTGGTTCTAGTTGATGTACTAGTGGGTTATTAGAGGGCTGGTTCTAGTTGATGTACTAGTGGGTTATTAGAGGGCTGGTCGGCTGGTTCTAGTTGATGTACTAGTGGGTTATTAGAGGGCTGGTTCTAGTTGATGTACTAGTGGGTTATTAGAGGGCTGGTCGGCTGGTTCTAATTGATGTACTAGTGGGTTATTAGAGGGCTGGTCAGCTGGTTCTAGTTGATGTACTAGTGGGTTACTAGAGGGCTGGTTCTAGTTGATGTACTAGTGGGTTATTAGAGGGCTGGTTCTAGTTGATGTACTAGTGGGTTATTAGAGGGCTGGTCGGCTGGTTCTAGTTGATGTACTAGTGGGTTATTAGAGGGCTGGTTCTAGTTGATGTACTAGTGGGTTATTAGAGGGCTGGTTCTAGTTGATGTACTAGTGGGTTATTAGAGGGCTGGTTCTAGTTGATGTACTAGTGGGTTATTAGAGGGCTGTTAGCTGGTTCTAGTTGATGTACTAGTGGGTTACTAGAGGGCTGGTCAGCTGGTTCCAGTATAACCTATGATCCTACGGTCCTACCTGCTGCTCGGGGTTCGATGGAACTCCTCTGGAGACGACGGGGGGGTGATGTCATCAACCTGAGACACCTCAAACAGCTTCTTAGCCACATCCTGCCTCAGACGCTTAGCCTTGGGAGCTACACACGGATACAAATACATCAACGACAAGAGACACCACAGTACTCTCTCTCTCCCTCACGTCATCACACTAACGGCAGAGAAGAGGGAAGAGCTACTCACTGATTGGCTCGTCCGCCAGCAGGTGTTCTATGTCCTCTCCGTCACACGCCACAGACGGGCCTTCCAATTGGCCGAGGCTCCGTTCTGACGATGCCTGTGATTGGCTCCTGAGTGGCTGGTCACCAGCGGTGATGGCTTCCTGGAACGACTGAGGCTTCTGCTTCCGGAACTCTGACCGCTTAGTGGAAGGAGCTGGATTAACTGACCACACAGAGAGACACACATCAGAATACACACACACACACACAGAGAGACACACACACACACATCAGAATACACACACAGAGAGACACACATCAGAATACACACACACACACACACAGAGAGACACACATCAGAATACACACACACACACACAGAGAGACACACATCAGAATACACACACACACACACAGAGAGACACACACACACACATCAGAATACACACACAGAGAGACACACATCAGAATACACACACACACACACAGAGAGACACACACACACACATCAGAATACACAAACACACACAGAGAGACACACACACACACACATCAGAATACAGACACATCAGAATACACATCAGAATACACACACAGAGAGACACACACACAACCACATCAGAATACACAGACAGAGAGACACACACACAACCACATCAGAATACACACACAGAGAGACACACACACACATCAGAATACACACACAGAGAGACACACACACACATCAGAATACACACACAGAGAGACACACACACACATCAGAATACACAGACAGAGAGACACACACACACATCAGAATACACAGACAGAGAGACACACACACAACCACATCAGAATACACAGACAGAGAGACACACATCAGAGACTACACCTGTTGTATTCAGCATTTCACTGTGAGGTCTACTACACCTGTTGTATTCAGCATTTCACTGTGAGATCTACTACACCTGTTGTATTCAGCATTTCACTGTGAGGTCTACTACACCTGTTGTAGTCAGCATTTCACTGTGAGGTCTACTACACCTGTTGTATTCAGCATTTCACCCGTGAGGTCTACACCTGTTGTATTCAACATTTCACTGTGAGGTCTACTACACCTGTTGTATTCAGCATTTCACTGTGAGGTCTACTCCACCTGTTGTACTCGGCTCATGTGACAAATACATTTTGAACTATTGACGACCCTATAAAGCGACTTTTCAAAACGCTGCTATAGCCTACTGCCCGTTCTGAGTTATCACCTGACGACCAGGTGAGAAAGAAACAAATCGACCCGCGCTTGGAAAAGTCGGTTTAATAAGAAGACTATTAATAAGTAAGATATTTTTTTTATCTTGACCAGACTAACTTTTATCCATCTAACTAGCCTACAACTCACAGTCCATCTCAGCCAGGACCTCAAGCTCATCAGCGAACTGTTGTTCATACTCGTCCTCTATCCCGAACATCTCGTCATACTCGTCCATTAGTAGTCAGTCAAGTTGACCGGTATGTACCGGACAGCCGGGGTGTATAATATGATAATAATATCTATGCAATACTACTTTTTCAGTCGGTTCCGTGTTTGTTCGTTTTTTGTCTTCTCCCGTCCCCGTCTGTCTGCTCAATTTCGCGGTAAACTCTTTGGGTTAACTATTTCCGGGTTAATTTTGTTTTCTCGCTTGTGATTGGATGATCCAGACAAAGACTAAGCTGCTTGTCCAATAGAAATCAACCAATTCCATTTGTAGGCGCTGTTAGGGCGACGTCACGCCAAACTGCGCATGTGCAGCCAGTCAAAAATCAAAGTCCACACTTTTGTGATATAAAGTTGTTTCTGCCGAAAATGAAAAAGTGTCAATTTATCATTTTTCACGAAGTTGGAGTAATAACATGTTCAACTACTTAAAACATTGGCTTGAATCTAGATTGTGCCTTTTAGATTTAAGGAAAATTAACAACTAATAAGGAAGAATTGTTCATTTCTCTTATTGATCTATTTCACAAGTGTTCCCGGAAGTCTCAAAATATTGCGCCTCTTGGTTTAGAAACTCTCTGATCCAGATATTCATGTTCCGGGGGGTGCTTCCGTATCCGGTCGGACCATGTTAGTTTGAGCAGCAGAATAATAAAAATAATTCTACACTACTACGGATAAAACCAGAGTTAAAATATTGCTGATCATTTCTCACACAATATCTCTCTAAAAAATAATAATAATAACATACGTTTCTTGTGAAAACAGAAAGACTTCAGGTGGAGAGGATAAAACGTGTGAGGTTAAACTCTACCGCTGGGTGACGGTGCTACTCGTGTCTGTCTACTAAACAGCTGTCAACACAACTCATGTCTCCAGAGTTGACTTGTTGTTGACCACCGAAAGCAAACTGGTGAGAGATTTAATTCGATAACGACGTTGTTTATATTGTCTGTCAGGACCCAAAGCATCGCAACCTGGACACATCTAATAGTATAAACGGTGAAGTACGGGATAAACCGCTGGGGTAATAACCCGTAACGAGTTCAGCTCATCACGAAACTGTCAGCAACAACTAGCGGCTTTTACCTTGGATAACTTAAAACCCCCTAAAAAAAATCTCTCTCAATTAAAGTGTAGCTAGTTATATTCTTGTTAGTTTAGACTTTGAAACATTTATAAATATAAGTGGTTTAGTATGTAATAACATTTACTCCTTAGTTTGTTGCTAGACAACGTTAGCTATCAGGAAGTGCTTGAGCAACCAGGTGATCCCATCCCCGGTGTCACCATGGTAACCACCAGGTAAGGTACCGGAAGACCAAACTCCTGGGGCCCCTGCCCCTAGGCACGACACCGCAGATTCAAATGAACCAACTCATCATCAAGCTTGGATGATTTGAATCTGCTGTGTAGTGCTAGGGTAAATACCAAAATGTGTACCCATGGGGGAGGGGGGCCCAGGACTAGGGTAAATACCAAAACGTGCATGGGGGAGGGGGGCCCCGGACTAGGGTAAATACCAAAACGTGCATGGGGGAGGGGGGCCCCGGACTAGGGTAAATACCAAAACGTGCACCCATGGGGGAGGGGGGCCCAGGACTAGGGTAAATACCAAAACGTGCACCCATGGGGGAGGGGGGGGCCAGGACCAAGCTGTAGAGGAGAGAGTTAGTTCATTAGTTAGTTAACTACTTACTAGTACTAGCTAGTTTATCTTCGTCTTACATGTTGTCGTTACTCTGCTGTTCTGAATCCGAAATACCTGGAGGATGACTTGGAGGACAGGTAGCTACAGTAGGAAGCTACTGGACACAGAGGTGAAGTGATTAGGGTTTCTGTGTGAATGTTTTTACAGCAGGTTCATGGTTGTCTGCTAATGTAACCTCTTGGGTACTGAAACCCACTCAAGACAGTGTTTCGCCCACTGAGCAAAACCCGATTTGTGCGATTTAAAAAACAAACATATTTTTTAAAACTGTAATTTATTTTCCTAACCCTGTTTTCTTAAATCTGCATTGTTGGTTAAGGGCTTGTAAGTAAGCATTTCACTGTTGTATTTGGCAAATTAAATGTGATTTGTGTGGTAATAATGTTGTGTGTTTTCCAGGAAGGTCTCACTGAAGTGTGGCAGCCCAGACAGGGGTTGGCCACGCCCCCAGAGGGAGGGGCTAAGACCAATGTAGACAAACTAAAGGACCGATTGGTCCTGTTCTCCGCTAACTCCTCACCCTCTTGTATGGAGCTGGCCAATAGGATCGCAGAGTGAGTCAATAGACCACACCCACCTTCCAGATGTTCCAGTTTACACCAGGGCTGTTGCAGATAGAAACGCCTTGATTAGAGTGGACATGATTCCCTCTTACTACACGTCAGATAGAAACGTCTTGACTAGAGCGGACACGTCAGATAGAAACGCCATGACTAGAGTGGACATGATTCCCTCTTACTACACATCAGATAGAAACGCCTTGACTAGAGCGGACATGATTCCCTCTTACTACACGTCAGATAGAAACGCCTTGACTAGAGCGGGCATGATTCCCTCTTACTACACGTCAGATAGAAACGCCTTGACTAGAGCAGACATGATTCCCTCGTACTACACGTCAGATAGAAACGCCATGACTAGAGCGGGCATGATTCCCTCTTACTACATGTCAGATAGAAACGCCTTGACTAGAGCAGACATGATTCCCTCGTACTACACGTCAGATAGAAACGCCATGACTAGAGCAGACATGATTCCCTCGTACTACACGTCAGATAGAAACGCCTTGACTAGAGCAGACATGATTCCCTCGTACTACATGTCAGATAGAAACGCCATGACTAGAGCAGACATGATTCCCTCGTACTACACGTCAGATAGAAACGCCTTGACTAGAGCGGGCATGATTCCCTCTTACTACATGTCAGATAGACATGCTTGTTCTACATTACACAGTTGAATAGCATGTTACCTTTCCCTCTGGTAGGAGACTGTAGTTGAATAGCATGTTACCTTTCCCTCTGGTAGGAGACTGTAGTTGAATAGCATGTTACCTTTCCCTCTGGTAGGAGACTGTAGTTGAATAGCATGTTACCTTTCCCTCTGGTAGGAGACTGTAGTTGAATAGCATGTTACCTTTCCCTCTGGTAGGAGACTGTAGTTGAATAGCATGTTACCTTTCCCTCTGGTAGGAGACTGTAGTTGAATAGCATGTTGCCTTTCCCTCTGGTAGGAGACTGTAGTTGAATATTATATAACACGTCTGTCTGCCTGCCTGCCTGCCTGCCTGCCTGCCTGCCTGCCTGCCTGCCTGCCTGCCTGACTGTCTGTCTGTCTGTCTGTCTGTCTGTCTGTCTGTCTGCCTGCCTGTCTGTCTGTCTATAGGAGCCTCCTTAACCCTAACCTGTCTGTCTATAGGAGACTGGGAGTAGAGCTGGGCAAGACTGAAGTCTACCAGGATTCTAATGGAGGTGAGGAAGAGGAGGAGGAGGAGGATGATGGTAATGGTTCTGTGTGACCCCTGACCTGACCTTTTGTCTCCATAGAAACGCGTATCCAGATCCAGGAGTCGGTCAGAGGGAAAGACGTCTACATCATCCAGACCATCTCACCGTCAGTTTATACAAGGATACACCTGGTGTACACAGTCAGTTTATAAGAGGATACACCTGGTGTACACAGTCAGTTTATAACAGGATACACCTGGTGTACACTGTCAGTTTATACTGGATACACCTGGTGTACACAGTCAGTTTATAACAGGATACACCTGGTGTACACTGTCAGTTTATACTGGATACACCTGGTGTACACTGTCAGTTTATAACAGCATATACCTGGTGTACACCGTCAGTTTATACTGGATACACCTGGTGTACACTGTCAGTTTATAACAGGATACACCTGGTGTCAGTTTATAACAGAATACACCTGGTGTACACCGTCAGTTTATAACAGGATACACCTGGTGTACACTGTCAGTTTATAACAGGATACACCTGGTGTCAGTTTATAACAGAATACACCTGGTGTACACCGTCAGTTTATAACAGGATACACCTGGTGTACACCGTCAGTTTATAACAGGATACACCTGGTGTACACCGTCAGTTTATTAAAGGATACACCTGGTGTACACCGTCAGTTTATAACAGGATACACCTGGTGTACACCGTCAGTTTATTAAAGGATACACCTGGTGTACACCGTCAGTTTATAACAGGATACACCTGGTGTACACGTCAGTTTATAACAGGGTCCACCTGGTCTACACCGTCAGTTTATAACAGGATACACCTGGTGTACACCGTCAGTTTATACTGGATACACCTGGTGTACACTGTCAGTTTATAACAGGATACACCTGGTGTCAGTTTATAACAGAATACACCTGGTGTACACCGTCAGTTTATAACAGGATACACCTGGTGTACACCGTCAGTTTATTAAAGGATACACCTGGTGTACACCGTCAGTTTATAACAGGATACACCTGGTGTACACCGTCAGTTTATAACAGGGTCCACCTGGTCTACACCGTCAGTTTATAACAGGATACACCTGGTGTACACCGTCAGTTTATAACAGGATACACCTGGTGTACACCGTCAGTTTATAACAGCATATACCTGGTGTACACCGTCAGTTTATACTGGATACACCTGGTGTACACTGTCAGTTTATAACAGGATACACCTGGTGTCAGTTTATAACAGAATACACCTGGTGTACACCGTCAGTTTATAACAGGATACACCTGGTGTACACTGTCAGTTTATAACAGCATATACCTGGTGTACACCGTCAGTTTATACTGGATACACCTGGTGTACACTGTCAGTTTATAACAGGATACACCTGGTGTCAGTTTATAACAGAATACACCTGGTGTACACCGTCAGTTTATAACAGGATACACCTGGTGTACACCGTCAGTTTATAACAGGATACACCTGTTGTACACCGTCAGTTTATTAAAGGATACACCTGGTGTACACCGTCAGTTTATAACAGGATACACCTGGTGTACACCGTCAGTTTATAACAGGGTCCACCTGGTCTACACCGTCAGTTTATAACAGGATACACCTGGTGTACACCGTCAGTTTATAACAGGATACACCTGGTGTACACCGTCAGTTTATAACAGGATACACCTGGTGTACACCGTCAGTTTATAACAGGATACACCTGGTGTACACCGTCAGTTTATAACAGGATACACCTGGTGTACACCGTCAGTTTATAACAGGATACACCTGGTGTACACCGTCAGTTTATAACAGGATACACCTGGTGTCAGTTTATAACAGAATACACCTGGTGTACACTGTCAGTTTATAACAGGATACACCTGGTGTACACCGTCAGTTTATAAAAGGATACACCTGGTGTCAGTTTATAACAGAATACACCTGGTGTACACCGTCAGTTTATAACAGGATACACCTGGTGTACACCGTCAGTTTATAACAGGATACACCTGGTGTCAGTTTATAACAGAATACACCTGGTGTACACTGTCAGTTTATAACAGGATACACCTGGTGTACACCGTCAGTTTATAACAGGATACACCTGGTGTACACCGTCAGTTTATAACAGGATACACCTGGTGTACACTGTCAGTTTATAACAGGATACACCTGGTGTACACCGTCAGTTTATAACAGGATACACCTGGTGTCAGTTTATAACAGAATACACCTGGTGTACACCGTCAGTTTATAACAGGATACACCTGGTGTACACCAGTTCTACAGATTCAGGGTGGAATACTTTAGTCACTACTTTAAATATTCAAATTCTTCTATCAATGGAGCTCTCCCTCTCTCTGTGTATTTGTGTTACTGTAACAGTAAACTGTGTGTGTGTGTGTGCAGGGATGTGAACCGGTGCCTGATGGAGCTGTGTGTGATGGCGTATGGGTGTGTGACGGCGTGTGCGAGGAGTGTGTGTGGCGTGCTGCCGTACCTACCCTACAGTAAACAGTGTAAGATGAGGAAACGGGGATCCATCGTCTGTAAGCTGATCGCCTCTCTGATGTGCAGGGCAGGTGAGACAACACGTTATGTTTCAATCGAATGTGTTGGAGATAACGGTTCATCTACACTGTGTTAGGTCTGACGTACGTACGTATGTGTGTGTGTGTGTGTGTGTAGGTCTGACCCATCTCATCACTGTGGATCTTCATCAGAAGGAGATTCAGGGCTTCTTCAACATCCCAGTAGACAACCTGAGAGCTTCTCCCTTCCTACTGCAGTACATACAGGAGGAGGTAGGACTACACTACCCACAACCCCCTCCTACTACAGTACATACAGGAGGAGGTAGGACTACACTACCCACAACCCCCTCCTACTACAGTACATACAGGAGGAGGTAGGACTACACTACCCACAACCCCCTCCTACTGCAGTACATACAGGAGGAGGTAGGACTACACTACCCACAACCCCCTCCTACTACAGTACATACAGGAGGAGGTAGGACTACACTACCCACAACCCCCCCCCCCCCTACTGCAGTACATACAGGTGGAGGTAGGACTACACTACCCACAAACCCCTCCTACTGCAGTACATACAGGAGGAGGTAGGACTACACTACCCACAACCCCCTCCTACTACAGTACATACAGGAGGTAGGACTACACTACCCACAACCCCCTCCTACTACAGTACATACAGGAGGAGGTAGGACTACACTACCCACAACCCCCTCCTACTACAGTACATACAGGAGGTAGGACTACACTACCCACAACCCCCTCCTACTGCAGTACATACAGGAGGAGGTAGGACTACACTACCCACAACCCCCTCCTACTACAGTACATACAGGAGGAGGGAGGACTACACTACCCACAACCCCCTACTACTGCAGTACATACAGGAGGAGGTAGGACTACACTACCCACAACCCCCTCCTACTACAGTACATACAGGAGGTAGGACTACACTACCCACAACCCCCTCCTACTGCAGTACATACAGGAGGAGATAGGACTACACTACCCACAACCCCCTACTACTACAGTACATACAGGAGGAGATAGGACTACACTACCCACAACCCCCTCCTACTACAGTACATACCGGAGGAGGTAGGACTACACTACCCACAACCCCCATCCTACTACAGTACATACAGGAGGTAGGACTACACTACCCACACCCCCCATCCTACTACAGTACATACAGGAGGGAGGATTACACTACCCACAACCCCCTACTACAGTACATACAGGAGGGAGGACTATACTACCCACAACCCCCTCCTACTGCAGTACATACAGGAGGTAGGACTACACTACCCACAACCCCCTACTACTACAGTACATACAGGAGGGAGGACTACACTACCCACAACCCCCTCCTACTGCAGTACATACAGGAGGTAGGACTACACTACCCACAACTCCCTCCTACTACAGTACATACAGGAGGTAGGACTACACTACCCACAACCCCTTCCTACTACAGTACATACAGGAGGGAGGACTACACTACCCACAACCCCCCAGTACATACAGGAGGAGTTAAGCTGTAGATTCCAGACTCTACTACCCACAACCCCTTGTTGTTTCCCTGTATATTCCAAACTACACTACCCATAACTCCTTGTTGTCTCCCTGTAGATTCCAGACTACCATAATGCCGTTATCGTGGCCAAATCACCGTCCTCCGCTAAGAGGTGAGTTACCCTGACGCTCATTTCTCTGTCTCTCTGTCTCTGTCTCTAAGAGGTGAGTTACCCTGACGCTCATTTCTCTGTCTCTCTGTCTCTGTCTCTAAGAGGTGAGTTACCCTGACGCTCATTTCTCTGTCTCTCTGTCTCTGTCTCTGTCTCTAAGAGGTGAGTTACCCTGACGCTCATTTCTCTGTCTCTCTGTCTCTGTCTCTAAGAGGTGAGTTACCCTGACGCTCATTTCTCTGTCTCTCTGTCTCTGTCTCTAAGAGGTGAGTTACCCTGACGCTCATTTCTCTGTCTCTCTGTCTCTGTCTCTGTCTCTAAGAGGTGAGTTACCCTGACAGTCATTTCTCTGTCTCTTTGTCTCTGTCTCTCTGTCTCTAAGAAGTGAGTTACCCTGACAGTCATTCCTCTGTCTCTCTGTCTCTGTCTCTCTGTCTCTAAGAAGTGAGTTACCCTGATGCTCATTTCTCTGTCTCTCTGTCTCTGTCTCTCTGTCTCTAAGAGGTGAGTTACCCTGACGCTCATTTCTCTGTCTCTCGGTCTCTCTGTCTCTAAGAAGTGAGTTACCCTGACGCTCATTTCTCTGTCTCTGTGTCTCTGTCTCTAAGAGGTGAGTTACCCTGACGCTCATTTCTCTGTCTCTCTGTCTCTGTCTCTCTGTCTCTGTCTCTAAGAGGTGAGTTACCTTGACGCTCATTTCTCTGTCTCTCTGTCCCTAAGAGGTGAGTTACCCTGACGCTCATTTCTCTGTCTCTCTGTCTCTGTCTCTCTGTCTCTAAGAGGTGAGTTACCTTGACGCTCATTTCTCTGTCTCTCTGTCTCTAAGAGGTGAGTTACCCTGACGCTCATTTCTCTGTCTCTCTGTCTCTGTCTCTCTGTCTCTAAGAGGTGAGTTACCCTGACGCTCATTTCTCTGTCTCTCTGTCTCTGTCTCTCTGTCTCTAAGAGGTGAGTTACCCTGATGCTCATTTCTCTGTCTCTGTCTCTCTGTCTCTGTCTCTGTGTCTCTAAGAGGTGAGTTACCCTGACGCTCATTTCTTAAGTTCACTATGAATTAACACACTACACAAGTCTGTCTCTGTGTCTGTCTCTGTTGTCTAGGGCCCAGTCCCTCGCCGAGAGGTTGCGTGTGTCTATTGCTGTGATCCACGGAGATGCAGAGACGGACCTGCTGGACGGACGGCACTCTCCTCCGACAGTCAGAACCACCGGAGGTCTACCTGAACTACCCTGTAAGAGACACACAGTTCCCTGTTAGAGACACACAGTTCCCTGTTAGAGACACACAGTTCCCTGTTAGAGACACACAGTTCCCTAAAGGCAGGGTTGGGTAGGTTAGTTCCCTGTTAGAGACACACAGTTCCCTGTTAGAGACACAGTTCCCTGTTAGAAACACACAGTTCCCTGTTAGAGACACACAGTTCCCTGAAAGAGACACACAGTTCCCTGTTAGAGACACACAGTTCCCTAAAGGCAGGGTTGGGTAGGTTAGTTCCCTGTTAGAGACACACAGTTCCCTGTTAGACACACAGTTCCCTGTTAGAGACACACTGTTCCCTGTTAGAGACACACAGTTCCCTGTTAGAGACACACAGTTCCCTGTTAGAGACACACCACACAGTTCCCTGTTAGAGACACACAGTTCCCTGTTAGAGACACACAGTTCCCTGTTAGAGACACACAGTTCCCTGTTAGAGACACACAGTTCCCTGTTAGAGACACACAGTTCCCTGTTAGAGACACACCACACAGTTCCCTGTTAGAGACACACCACACAGTTCCCTGTTAGAGACACACAGTTCCCTGTTAGAGACACACAGTTCCCTAAAGGCAGGGTTGGGTAGGTTAGTTCCCTGTTAGAGACACACAGTTCCCTGTTAGACACACAGTTCCCTGTTAGAGACACACAGTTCCCTGTTAGAGACACACAGTTCCCTAAAGGCAGGGTTGGGTAGGTTAGTTCCCTGTTAGAGACACACAGTTCCCTGTTAGAGACACACAGTTCCCTAAAGGCAGGGTTGGGTAGGTTAGTTCCCTGTTAGAGACACACAGTTCCCTGTTAGAGACACAGTTCCCTGTTAGAAACACACAGTTCCCTGTTAGAGACACACAGTTCCCTGAAAGAGACACACAGTTCCCTGTTAGAGACACACAGTTCCCTAAAGGCAGGGTTGGGTAGGTTAGTTCCCTGTTAGAGACACACAGTTCCCTGTTAGACACACAGTTCCCTGTTAGAGACACACTGTTCCCTGTTAGAGACACACAGTTCCCTGTTAGAGACACACAGTTCCCTGTTAGAGACACACCACACAGTTCCCTGTTAGAGACACACAGTTCCCTGTTAGAGACACACAGTTCCCTGTTAGAGACACACAGTTCCCTGTTAGAGACACACAGTTCCCTGTTAGAGACACACAGTTCCCTGTTAGAGACACACCACACAGTTCCCTGTTAGAGACACACCACACAGTTCCCTGTTAGAGACACACAGTTCCCTGTTAGAGACACACAGTTCCCTAAAGGCAGGGTTGGGTAGGTTAGTTCCCTGTTAGAGACACACAGTTCCCTGTTAGACACACAGTTCCCTGTTAGAGACACACAGTTCCCTGTTAGAGACACACAGTTCCCTAAAGGCAGGGTTGGGTAGGTTAGTTCCCTGTTAGAGACACACAGTTCCCTGTTAGACACACAGTTCCCTGTTAGAGACACACAGTTCCCTGTTAGAGACACACAGTTCCCTGTTAGAGACACACAGTTCCCTGTTAGAGACACACAGTTCCCTGTTAGAGACACACAGTTCCCTGTTAGAGACTCACAGTTCCCTGTTAGAGACACACAGTTCCCTGTTAGAGACACACAGTTCCCTGTTAGAGACTCACAGTTCCCTGTTAGAGACACACCACACAGTTCCCTGTTGGAGACACACAGTTCCCTGTTAATCTGACTCTGGGTCAGTAGATAAAGGGCCCCATCTGACTCTGGGTCAGTAGATAAAGGACCTCATCTGACTCTGGGTCAGTAGATAACGGACTTCATCTGACTCTGGGTCAGTAGATTAAGGACTTCATCTGACTCTGGGTCAGTAGATAACAGGCCTCATTACCGTCTCTCTCTCTGTCAGTCTGTATCCCTAAGGAGATCATCTGACTCTGGGTCAGTAGATAACAGGCCTCATTACCGTCTCTCTCTCTGTCAGTCTGTATCCCTAAGGAGATAATCTGACTCTGGGTCAGTAGATAACGGGCCTCATTACCGTCTCTCTCTCTGTCAGTCTGTATCCCTAAGGAGATAATCTGACTCTGGGTCAGTAGATAAAGGACTTCATCTGACTCTGGGTCAGTAGATAACAGGTCTCATTACCGTCTCATTAGTCAGGTAAGAGCGGAATGGAGGGGAGGGGAACGGAGGGGAGGGGAACGGGAACGGAGGGGACAGGATAGGGTGGGGAGGGGAGGGGACGGGAACGGAGGGGAACGGGAACGGGAACGGAATGGAGGGGAACGGAGGGGAACGGGAGGGGACGGAATGGAGGGGAGGGGAGGGGAACGGAGGGGAACAGGAACGGAGGGGACAGGATAGGAGGGGGTGGGGAGGGGACGGGAACGGAGGGGAGGGCAACGGAGGGGGAAGGGAACGGAGGGGAACGGGAGGGGACGGGAACGGAGGGTAGGAGACGGGAACGGAGGGGAGGGCAACGGAGGGGACGGTAACGGAGGGGAACGGGAGGGGACGGGAACGGAGGGGATGGGAACGGAGGGGACGGGAACGGAGGGGACGGGAACGGAGGGGAGGGGACGGAGGAGAGGGGACGGGAACGGAGGGGAGGCGAGGGGAACGGAGGGACGGGGACAGGAACGGAGGGGACGGGAACGGAGGGGACGGGAACGGAGGGGAGGGGACGGAGGCGATGGGAACGGGAATGGAGGGGAGGGGAACAGAGGGGAGGGGAGGGGAACGGAGGGGAGGGTCTGTCTGTCTAGTTGGAGCTTTTTTAGTTTTCTCATGATTCTCTTGATTTAGTCTCTCTCTCTGCCCGTCTGTCTGTCTCTCTGCCCGTCTGTCTGTCTGTCTGTCTCTCTGCCCGTCTGTCTGTCTGTCTGTCTCTCTGCCCGTCTGTCTGTCTGTCTCTCTGCCCGTCTGTCTGTCTCTCTCTCTGCCCGTCTGTCTGTCTCTCTCTCTGCCCGTCTGTCTGTCTGTCTCTCTGCCCGTCTGTCTGTCTGTCTCTCTGCCCGTCTGTCTGTCTCTCTCTCTGCCCGTCTGTCTGTCTCTCTCTCTGCCCGTCTGTCTGTCTCTCTCTCTGCCCGTCTGTCTGTCTCTCTCTCTGCCCGTCTGTCTCTCTCTCTGCCCGTCTGTCTGTCTGTCTCTCTGCCCGTCTGTCTGTCTGTCTCTCTGCCCGTCTGTCTGTCTCTCTCTCTGCCCGTCTGTCTGTCTCTCTCTCTGCCCGTCTGTCTGTCTCTCTCTCTGCCCGTCTGTCTGTCTCTCTCTCTGCCCGTCTGTCTGTCTCTCTCTCTCTGCCCGTCTGTCTCTCTCTCTGCCCGTCTGTCTGTCTGTCTCTCTGCCCGTCTGTCTGTCTCGCTGTTTCTGTCTCTCTCTTCTCTAGGTGGTGGTAACCAACACGATTCCCCACTCGTCCCAGAAGCTCCAGTGCTGTAAGATAAAGACGGTTGATGTTTCTCTGATCCTGTCTGAAGCTGTACGGAGGATCCACTGTGGAGAGTCAATGTCTTGTCTGTTCCACAACATAGGAGCTGACGACTGATACACACCATACACAGACTACACACACACACACACACACACATACACATATGAACGTTTATTTTCTGCCAAAATAAACAATTAATTGCCATTGGTTTGTCGGTATTTGTGCAGCAGATGTTTAGTAGACCTCACAGTGAAATGATGAATACAACAGGTGTAGTAGACCTCACAGTAAAATGCTGAATACAACAGGTGTAGTAGACCTCACAGTGAAATGCTGAATACAACAGGTGTAGTAGACCTTACAGTGAAATGCTGAATACAAAAGGTCTAGGTAGACCTTACAGTGAAATGCTGAATACAACAGGTGTAGTAGACCTCACAGTGAAATGCTGAATACAACAGGTGTAGTAGACCTTACAGTGAAATGATGAATACAACAGGTGTAGTAGACCTCACAGTGAAATGATGAATACAACAGGTGTAGTAGACCTCACAGTGAAATGATGAATACAACAGGTGTAGTAGACCTCACAGTGAAATGCTGAATACAACAGGTGTAGTAGACCTTACAGTGAAATGATGAATACAACAGGTGTAGTAGACCTCACAGTGAAATGATGAATACAACAGGTGTAGTAGACCTCACAGTGAAATGCTGAATACAACAGGTGTAGTAGACCTTACAGTGAAATGCTGAATACAAAAGGTCTAGGTAGACCTTACAGTGAAATGCTGAATACAACAGGTGTAGTAGACCTTACAGTGAAATGCTGAATACAACAGGTGTAGTAGACCTTACAGTGAAATTATGAATACAACAGGTGTAGTAGACCTTACAGTGAAATGCTGAATACAACAGGTGTAGTAGACCTCACAGTGAAATGCTGAATACAACAGGTGTAGTAGACCTCACAGTGAAATGCTGAATACAACAGGTGTAGTAGACCTCACAGTGAAATGCTGAATACAACAGGTGTAGTAGACCTTACAGTGAAATGCTGAATACAACAGGTGTAGTAGACCTTACAGTGAAATGCTGAATACAACAGGTGTAGTAGACCTCACAGTGAAATGCTGAATACAACAGGTGTAGTAGACCTCACAGTGAAATGCTGAATACAACAGGTGTAGTAGACCTCACAGTGAAATGCTGAATACAACAGGTGTAGTAGACCTTACAGTGAAATGCTGAATACAACAGGTGTAGTAGACCTTACAGTGAAATGCTGAATACAACAGGTGTAGTAGACCTCACAGTGAAATGCTGAATACAACAGGTGTAGTAGACCTCACAGTGAAATGCTGAATACAACAGGTGTAGTAGACCTTACAGTGAAATGCTGAATACAACAGGTGTAGTAGACCTTACAGTGAAATGCTGAATACAACAGGTGTAGTAGACCTCACAGTGAAATGCTGAATACAACAGGTGTAGTAGACCTCACAGTGAAATGCTGAATACAACAGGTGTAGTAGACCTCACAGTGAAATGATGAATACAACAGGTGTAGTAGACCTTACAGTGAAATGATGAATACAACAGGTGTAGTAGACCTCACAGTGAAATGATGAATACAACAGGTGTAGTAGACCTCACAGTGAAATGATGAATACAACAGGTGTAGTAGACCTCACAGTGAAATGCTGAATACAACAGGTGTAGTAGACCTTACAGTGAAATGATGAATACAACAGGTGTAGTAGACCTCACAGTGAAATGATGAATACAACAGGTGTAGTAGACCTCACAGTGAAATGCTGAATACAACAGGTGTAGTAGACCTTACAGTGAAATGCTGAATACAAAAGGTCTAGGTAGACCTTACAGTGAAATGCTGAATACAACAGGTGTAGTAGACCTTACAGTGAAATGCTGAATACAACAGGTGTAGTAGACCTTACAGTGAAATTATGAATACAACAGGTGTAGTAGACCTTACAGTGAAATGCTGAATACAACAGGTGTAGTAGACCTCACAGTGAAATGCTGAATACAACAGGTGTAGTAGACCTCACAGTGAAATGCTGAATACAACAGGTGTAGTAGACCTCACAGTGAAATGCTGAATACAACAGGTGTAGTAGACCTTACAGTGAAATGCTGAATACAACAGGTGTAGTAGACCTTACAGTGAAATGCTGAATACAACAGGTGTAGTAGACCTCACAGTGAAATGCTGAATACAACAGGTGTAGTAGACCTCACAGTGAAATGCTGAATACAACAGGTGTAGTAGACCTCACAGTGAAATGCTGAATACAACAGGTGTAGTAGACCTTACAGTGAAATGCTGAATACAACAGGTGTAGTAGACCTTACAGTGAAATGCTGAATACAACAGGTGTAGTAGACCTCACAGTGAAATGCTGAATACAACAGGTGTAGTAGACCTCACAGTGAAATGCTGAATACAACAGGTGTAGTAGACCTTACAGTGAAATGCTGAATACAACAGGTGTAGTAGACCTTACAGTGAAATGCTGAATACAACAGGTGTAGTAGACCTCACAGTGAAATGCTGAATACAACAGGTGTAGTAGACCTCACAGTGAAATGCTGAATACAACAGGTGTAGTAGACCTCACAGTGAAATGATGAATACAACAGGTGTAGTAGACCTCACAGTGAAATTATGAATACCCTGTTATCAGACCTGTCCTACCCTGTTATCAGACCTGTCCTAGCCTGTTATCAGACCTGTCCTACCCTGTTATCAGACCTGCCCTACCCTGTTATCAGACCTGTCCTACCCTGTTATCAGACCTGCCCTACCCTGTTATCAGACCTGTCCTACCCTGTTATCAGACCTGTCCTACCCTGTTATCAGACCTGTCCTACCCTGTTATCAGACCTACCCTACCCTGTTATCAGACCTGTCCTACCCTGTTATCAGACCTGTCCTACCCTGTTATCAGACCTGTCCTACCCTGTTATCAGACCTACCCTACCCTGTTATCAGACCTGCCCTACCCTGTTATCAGACCTGTCCTACCCTGTTATCAGACCTGACCTACCCTGTTATCAGACCTGTCCTACCCTGGGGGTTTTAACCAGCCTCTGGTCTGTACTGTATTCCAGCCTCCCCCACCAGCCTCCTCTGGTCTGTTCTGTATTCCAGCCTCCCCCACCAGCCTCCTCTGGTCTGTTCTGTATTCCAGCCTCCCCCACCAGCCTCCTCTAGTCTGCACTGTATTCCAGCCTCCCCCACCAGCCTCCTCTGGTCTGTACTGTATTCCAGCCTCCTCTGGTCTGTTCTGTATTCCAGCCTCCCCCACTCGCCTCCTCTAGTCTGCACTGTATTCCAGCCTCCCCCACCAGCCTCCTCTGGTCTGTTCTGTATTCCAGCCTCCCCCACCAGCCTCCTCTGGTCTGTTCTGTATTCCAGTTGATGTATTAATTCTGTTGAGCATGTTCACTTCTCCTGCCTGGTGTGTGTGTGTCTGTGTGTGTGTGTGTGTGTGTGTGTTTACGGTGTGTGTGTGTGTCTATGATGTGTGTGTGTGTGTGTGTGTTTACGGGATGTGTGTGTGTGTGTCTATGATGTGTGTGTGTCTGTGTGTGTTTACGGGATGTGTGTGTGTGTGTGTCTATGATGTGTGTGTGTGTGTGTGTGTTTACGGTGTGTGTGTTTGTGTGTGTGTGTGTGTGTGTGTGTGTGATTGATGGTGATGGCAGTGTGTGTGTGACGTCAGAGCCATCTGTTTCTCTCGCTAAAACACACTGACCAACGGATGTTACCTAGACACACAAACACACCAGACGGCAGGTAGCCTAGTGGTTAGAGTGTTGGACCAGTAACCAGCAGGTAGCCTAGTGGTTAGAGCGTTGGACTAGTAACCAGCAGGTAGCCTAGTGGTTAGAGAGTTGGACTAGTAACCAGCAGGCAGCCTAGTGGTTAGAGCGTTGGGCCAGTAACCAGCAGGTAGGCTAGTGGTTAGAGCGTTGGACTAGTAACCAGCAGGAAGCCTAGTGGTTAGAGGCAGGTAGCCTAGTGGTTAGAGCGTTGGACTAGTAACCAGCAGGTAGCCTAGTGGTTAAGGCGTTGGGCCAGTAACCAGCAGGTAGCCTAGTGGTTAGAGCGTTGGACTAGTAACCAGCAGGTAGCCTAGTGGTTAGAGCGTTGGACTAGTAACCAGCAGGTAGCCTAGTGGTTAGAGAGTTGGACTAGTAACCAGCAGGCAGCCTAGTGGTTAGAGCGTTGGGCCAGTAACCAGCAGGTAGGCTAGTGGTTAGAGAGTTGGACTAGTAACCAGAAGGTAGCCTAGTGGTTAGAGTGTTGGACCAGTAACCAGAAGGTAGCCTAGTGATTAGAGAGTTGGACCAGTAACCAGCAGGTAGCCTAGTGGCTGGAGCATTGGACTAGTAACCAGCAGTTAGCCTAGTGGTTAGAGTGTTGGACTAGTAACCAGCAGGTAGCCTAGTGGTTAGAGTGTTGGACTAGTAATGGTGTTGATGGTGTCTGACCTGGGTCCACTCTGCAGACCGTTGGTGGTGTCTGAACTGAGTCCACTCTGCTGAATGTTGGTGGTGTCTGACCTGGGTCCACTATGGTGGTGTCTGACCTGGGGCCACTCTGGTGGTGTCTGACCTGGGCCCACTCTGGTGGTGTCTGACCTGAGTCCACTCTGCTGACCGTTGGTGAGAGGCTGTTGGTGGTGTCTGACCTGGGTCCACTCTGCTGACCTTTGGTGGTGTCTGACCTGAGTCCACTCTGCTGACCATTGGTGAGAGGCTGTTGGTGGTGTCTGACCTGGGTCCACTCTGCTGACCGTTGGTGGTGTCTGACCTGAGTCCACTCTGCTGACTGTGGGTGAGAGGCTGTTGGTGGTGTCTGACCTGGGTCCACTCTGCTGAGCGTTGGTGAGAGGCTGTTGGTGGTGTCTGACCTGGGTCCACTCTGCTGACCATTGGTGGTGTCTGACCTGAGTCCACTCTGCTGACCGTTGGTGAGAGGCTGTTGGTGGTGTCTGACCTGGGTCCGCTCTGCTGACCGTTGGTGGTGTCTGACCTGAGTCCACTCTGCTGACTGTTGATGAGAGGCTGTTGGTGGTGTCTGACCTGAGTCCACTCTGCTGACTGTTGATGAGAGGCTGTTGGTGGTGTCTGAACTGAGTCCACTCTGCTGACCGTTGGTGGTGCCTGACCTGGGTCCACTCTGCTGACCGTTGGTAGTGCCTGACCTGGGTCCACTCTGCTGACCGTTGGTGGTGTCTGACCGGGGTCCACTCTGCTGACCGTTGGTGGTGTCTGACCTGAGTCCACTCTGCTCATCGTTGGTGAGAGGCTGTTGGTGGTTTCTGACCTGGGTCCACTCTGCTGACCGTTGGTGGTGTCTGACCTGAGTCCACTCTGCTGACTGTTTATGAGAGGCTGTTGGTGGTGTCTGACCTGGGTCCACTCTGCTGACCGTTGGTGGTGTCTGACCTGAGTCCACTCTGCTGACTGTTGATGAGAGGCTGTTGGTGGTGTCTGACCTGGGTCCACTCTGCTGACTGTTGGTGGTGTCTGACCTGAGTCCACTCTGCTGACTGTTGGTGGTGTCTGACCTGGGTCCACTCTGCAGACCGTTGGTTGTGTCTGACCTGAGTCCACTCTGCTGACCGTTGGTGTCGTCTGACCTGAGTCCACTCTGCTGACCGTTGGTGAGAGGCTGTTGGTGGTTTCTGACCTGAGTCCACTCTGCTGACCGTTGGTGAGAGGCTGTTGGTGGTGTCTGACCTGGGTCCACTCTGCTGACTGTTGGTGAGAGGCTGTTGGTGGTGTCTGACCTGGTTCCATTCTGCTGACCATTGGTGGAGTCTGACCTGGGTCCACTCTGCTGACCGTTGGTGGTGTCTGACCTGAGTCCACTCTGCTGATCGTTGGTGAGAGGCTGTTGGTGGTGTCTGACCTGGGTCCATTCTGCTGACCGTTGGTGGTGTCTGACCTGAGTCCACTCTGCTGACCGTTGGTGAGAGGCTGTTGGTGGTGTCTGACCTGGGTCCACTCTGCTGACTGTTGGTGGTGTCTGACCTGGGTCCACTCTGATGGTGTCTGACCTGGGTCCACGCTGCTGACTGTTGGTGGTGTCTGACCAGGGTCCACTCTGCTGACTGTTGGTGGTGTCTGACCTGGGTCCACTCTGCTGACTGTTGGTGGTGTCTGACCTGAGTCTCCTCTGCTGACTGTTGGTGGTGTCTGACCTGGGTCCACTCTGTTGACCGTTGGTGGTGTCTGACCTGAGTCCACTCTGCTGACTGTTGGTGGTGTCTGACCTGAGTCTCCTCTGCTGACCGTTGGTGGTGTCTGACATGGGTCCACTCTGCTGACCGTTGGTGGTGTCTGACCTGAGTCCACTCTGCTGACCGTTGGTGAGAGGCTGTTGGTGGTGTCTGACCTGGGTCCACTCTGCTGACCATTGGTGGTGTCTGACCTGAGTCCACTCTGCTGACTGTGGGTGAGAGGCTGTTGGTGGTGTCTGACCTGGGTCCACTCTGCTGAGCGTTGGTGAGAGGCTGTTGGTGGTGTCTGACCTGGGTCCACTCTGCTGACCGTTGGTGGTGTCTGACCTGAGTCCACTCTGCTGACCGTTGGTGAGAGGCTGTTGGTGGTGTCTGACCTGGGTCCACTCTGCTGACCGTTGGTGGTGTCTGACCTGAGTCCACTCTGCTGACCGTTGGTGTCGTCTGACCTGAGTCCACTCTGCTGACCGTTGGTGAGAGGCTGTTGGTGGTTTCTGACCTGAGTCCACTCTGCTGACCGTTGGTGAGAGGCTGTTGGTGGTGTCTGACCTGGGTCCACTCTGCTGACTGTTGGTGAGAGGCTGTTGGTGGTGTCTGACCTGGTTCCATTCTGCTGACCATTGGTGGAGTCTGACCTGGGTCCACTCTGCTGACCGTTGGTGGTGTCTGACCTGAGTCCACTCTGCTGATCGTTGGTGAGAGGCTGTTGGTGGTGTCTGACCTGGGTCCATTCTGCTGACCGTTGGTGGTGTCTGACCTGAGTCCACTCTGCTGACCGTTGGTGAGAGGCTGTTGGTGGTGTCTGACCTGGGTCCACTCTGCTGACTGTTGGTGGTGTCTGACCTGGGTCCACTCTGATGGTGTCTGACCTGGGTCCACGCTGCTGACTGTTGGTGGTGTCTGACCAGGGTCCACTCTGCTGACTGTTGGTGGTGTCTGACCTGGGTCCACTCTGCTGACTGTTGGTGGTGTCTGACCTGAGTCTCCTCTGCTGACTGTTGGTGGTGTCTGACCTGGGTCCACTCTGTTGACCGTTGGTGGTGTCTGACCTGAGTCCACTCTGCTGACTGTTGGTGGTGTCTGACCTGAGTCTCCTCTGCTGACCGTTGGTGGTGTCTGACATGGGTCCACTCTGCTGACCGTTGGTGGTGTCTGACCTGAGTCCACTCTGCTGACCGTTGGTGAGAGGCTGTTGGTGGTGTCTGACCTGGGTCCACTCTGCTGACCATTGGTGGTGTCTGACCTGAGTCCACTCTGCTGACTGTGGGTGAGAGGCTGTTGGTGGTGTCTGACCTGGGTCCACTCTGCTGAGCGTTGGTGAGAGGCTGTTGGTGGTGTCTGACCTGGGTCCACTCTGCTGACCGTTGGTGGTGTCTGACCTGAGTCCACTCTGCTGACCGTTGGTGAGAGGCTGTTGGTGGTGTCTGACCTGGGTCCACTCTGCTGACCGTTGGTGGTGTCTGACCTGAGTCCACTCTGCAGACCATTGGTGGTGTCTGACCTGAGTCCACTCTGCTGACTGTTGGTGGTGTCTGACCTGGGTCCACTCTGCAGACCGTTGGTTGTGTCTGACCTGAGTCAACTCCGCTGACCGTTGGTGTCGTCTGACGTGAGTCCACTCTGCTGACTGTTTGTGAGAGGCTGTTGGTGGTGTCTGACCTGGGTCCACTCTGCTGACCGTTGGTGAGAGGCTGTTGGTGGTGTCTGACCTGGGTCCATTCTGCTGACCGTTGGTGGAGTCTGACCTGAGTCCACTCTGCTGACCGTTTGTTGAGAGGCTGTTGGTGGTGTCTGACCTGGGTCCACTCTGCTGACCGTTGGTGGTGTCTGACCTGAGTCCACTCTGCTGATCGTTGGTGAGAGGCTGTTGGTGGTGTCTGACCTGGGTCCATTCTGCTGACCGTTGGTGGTGTCTGACCTGAGTCCACTCTGCTGACCGTTGGCGAGAGGCTGTTGGTGGTGTCTGACCTGGGTCCACTCTGCTGACCGTTGGTGGTGTCTGACCTGAGTCCACTCTGCAGACCATTGGTGGTGTCTGACCTGAGTCCACTCTGCTGACTGTTGGTGGTGTCTGACCTGGGTCCACTCTGCAGACCGTTGGTTGTGTCTGACCTGAGTCAACTCTGCTGACCGTTGGTGTCGTCTGACGTGAGTCCACTCTGCTGACTGTTTGTGAGAGGCTGTTGGTGGTGTCTGACCTGGGTCCACTCTGCTGACCGTTGGTGAGAGGCTGTTGGTGGTGTCTGACCTGGGTCCATTCTGCTGACCGTTGGTGGAGTCTGACCTGAGTCCACTCTGCTGACCGTTTGTTGAGAGGCTGTTGGTGGTGTCTGACCTGGGTCCACTCTGCTGACCGTTGGTGGTGTCTGACCTGAGTCCACTCTGCTGATCGTTGGTGAGAGGCTGTTGGTGGTGTCTGACCTGGGTCCATTCTGCTGACCGTTGGTGGTGTCTGACCTGAGTCCACTCTGCTGACCGTTGGCGAGAGGCTGTTGGTGGTGTCTGACCTGGGTCCACTCTGCTGACCGTTGGTGGTGTCTGACCTGAGTCCACTCTGCTGATCGTTGGTGAGAGGCTGTTGGTGGTGTCTGACCTGGGTCCACTCTGCTGACCGTTGGTGAGAGGCTGTTGGTGGTGTCTGACCTGGGTCCACTCTGCTGACCGTTGGTGAAAGGCTGTTGGTGTTGTCTGACCTGGGTCCATTCTGCTGACCGTTGATGGTGTCTGACCTGGGTCCACTCTGCTGACTGTTGGTGGTGTCTGACCTGGGTCCACTCTGCTGACTGTTGGTGGTGTCTGACCTGAGTCTCCTCTGCTGACTGTTGGTGGTGTCTGACCTGGGGCCACTCTGCTGACCGTTGGTGGTGTCTGACCTGAGTCCACTCTGCTGACTGTTGGTGGTGTCTGACCTGGGTCCACTCTGATGGTGTCTGACCTGGGTCCACTCTGCTGACTGTTGGTGGTGTCTGACCAGGGTCCACTCTGCTGACTGTTGGTGGTGTCTGACCTGGGTCCACTCTGCTGACTGTTGGTGGTGTCTGACCTGAGTCTCCTCTGCTGACTGTTGGTGGTGTCTGACCTGGGTCCACTCTGCTGACCATTGGTGGTGTCTGACCTGAGTCCACTCTGCTGACTGTTGGTTGTGTCTGACCTGAGTCTCCTCTGCTGACCGTTGGTGGTGTCTGACCTGGGTCCACTCTGCTGACCGTTGGTGGTGTCTGACCTGAGTCCACTCTGCTGACCGTTGGTGAAAGGATGTTGGTGGAGTCTGACCTGGGTCCACTCTGCTGACCGTTGGTGGTGTCTGACCTGAGTCCACTCTGCTGACTGTGGGTGAGAGGCTGTTGGTGGTGTCTGACCTGGGTCCACTCTGCTGAGCGTTGGTGAGAGGCTGTTGGTGGTGTCTGACCTGGGTCCACTCTGCTGACCGTTGGTGGTGTCTGACCTGAGTCCACTCTGCTGACCGTTGGTGAGAGGCTGTTGGTGGTTTCTGACCTGGGTCCACTCTGCTGACCGTTGGTGATGTCTGACCTGAGTCCACTCTGCCTACTGTTTATGAGAGGCTGTTGGTGGTGTCTGACCAGGGTCCACTCTGCTGACCGTTGGTGGTGTCTGACCTGAGTCCACTCTGCTGACTGTTGATGAGAGGCTGTTGGTGGTGTCTGACCTGGGCCCACTCTGCTGACCGTTGTTGAGTGGCTGTTGGTGGTGTCTGACCTGAGTCCACCCTGCTGACCGTTGGTGGTGCCTGACCTGGGTCCACTCTGCTGACCGTTGGTGGTGTCTGACCTGAGTCCACTCTGCTGACTGTGGGTGAGAGGCTGTTGGTGGTGTCTGACCTGGGTCCACTCTGCTGAGCGTTGGTGAGAGGCTGTTGGTGGTGTCTGACCTGGGTCCACTCTGCTGACCGTTGGTGGTGTCTGACCTGAGTCCACTCTGCTGACCGTTGGTGAGAGGCTGTTGGTGGTTTCTGACCTGGGTCCACTCTGCTGACCGTTGGTGATGTCTGACCTGAGTCCACTCTGCCTACTGTTTATGAGAGGCTGTTGGTGGTGTCTGACCAGGGTCCACTCTGCTGACCGTTGGTGGTGTCTGACCTGAGTCCACTCTGCTGACTGTTGATGAGAGGCTGTTGGTGGTGTCTGACCTGGGCCCACTCTGCTGACCGTTGTTGAGTGGCTGTTGGTGGTGTCTGACCTGAGTCCACCCTGCTGACCGTTGGTGGTGCCTGACCTGGGTCCACTCTGCTGACCGTTGGTAGTGCCTGACCTGGGTCCACTCTGCTGACCGTTGGTGGTGTCTGACCTGGGTCCACTCTGCTGACCGTTGGTGAGAGGCTGTTGGTGGTGTCTGACCTGGGTCCACTCTGCTGACCGTTGGTGGTGTCTGACCTGGGTCCACTCTGCTGACTGTTGGTGGTGTCTGACCTGAGTCCACTCTGCAGACCATTGGTGGTGTCTGACCTGAGTCCACTCTGCTGACCATTGGTGGTGTCTGACCTGAGTCCACTCTGCTGACTGTTGGTGGTGTCTGACCTGGGTCCACTCTGCAGACCGTTGGTTTTGTCTGACCTGAGACCACTCTGCTGACCGTTGGTGTCGTCTGACCTGAGTCCACTCTGCTGACCATTGGTGAGAGGCTGTTTGGTGGTGTCTGACCTGAGTCCACTCTGCTGACCGTTGGTGAGAGGCTGTTGGTGGTGTCTGACCTGGGTCCACTCTGCTGACTGTTGGTGAGAGGCTGTTGGTGGTGTCTGACCTGGGTCCATTCTGCTGACCGTTGGTGGAGTCTGACCTGAGTCCACTCTGCTGACCGTTGGTGAGAGGCTGTTGGTGGTGTCTGACCTGGGTCCACTCTGCTGACCGTTGGTGGTGTCTGACCTGAGTCCACTCTGCTGACCGTTGGTGAGAGGCTGTTGGTGGTGTCTGACCTGGGTCCACTCTGCTGATCGTTGGTGAGAGGCTGTTGGTGGTGTCTGACCTGAGTCCACTCTGCTGACTGTTGGTGAGAGGCTGTTGGTGGTGTATGACCTGGGTCCACTCTGCTGACTGTTGGTGAGAGGCTGTTGGTGGTGTCTGACCTGGGTCCATTCTGCTGACCGTTGGTGGTGTCTGACCTGAGTCCACTCTGCTGATCGTTGGTGAGAGGCTGTTGGTGGTGTCTGACCTGGGTCCATTCTGCTGACCGTTGGTGGTGTCTGACCTGAGTCCACTCTGCTGATCGTTGGTGAGAGGCTGTTGGTGGTGTCTGACCTGGGTCCACTCTGCTGACCATTGGTGGTGTCTGACCTGGGTCCACTCTGCTGATCGTTGGTGAGAGGCTGTTGGTGGTGTCTGACCTGGGTCCACTCTGCTGACCGTTGGTGAGAGGCTGTTGGTGGTGTCTGACCTGGGTCCACTCTGCTGACCGTTGGTGAAAGGCTGTTGGTGTTGTCTGACCTGGGTCCATTCTGCTGACCGTTGATGGTGTCTGACCTGGGTCCACTCTGCTGACTGTTGGTGGTGTCTGACCTGGGTCCACTCTGCGGACCGTTGGTGGTGTCTGACCTGAGTCCACTCTGCTGACCGTTGGTGGTGTCTGAACTGGGGCCACTCTGCTGACTGTTGGTGGTGCCTGACCTGGGTCCACTCTGATGGTGTCTGACCTGGGTCCACTCTGCTGACTGTTGGTGGTGTCTGACCAGGGTCCACTCTGCTGACTGTTGGTGGTGTCTGACCTGGGTCCACTCTGCTGACTGTTGGTGGTGTCTGACCTGAGTCTCCTCTGCTGGCTGTTGGTGGTGTCTGACCTGGGTCCACTCTGCTGACCGTTGGTGGTGTCTGACATGAGTCCACTCTGCTGACTGTTGGTGGTGTCTGACCTAGGTCTCCTCTGCTGACCCGTTGGTGGTGTCTGACCTGAGTCCACTCTTCTGACCGTTGGTGGTGTCTGACCCGAGTCCACTCTGCTGACTGTTGGTGGTGCCTGACCTGGGTCCACTCTGATCGTGTCTGACCTGGGTCCACTCTGCTGACTGTTGGTGGTGTCTGACCAGGGTCCACTCTGCTGACTGTTGGTGGTGTCTGACCTGGGTCCACTCTGCTGACCGTTGGTGGTGTCTGACCTGGGTCCACTCTGCTGACTGTTGGTGGTGTCTGACCTGGGTCCACTCTGCTGACCGTTGGTGGTGTCTGACCTGAGTCCACTCTGCTGATCGTTGGTGAGAGGCTGTTGGTGGTGTCTGACCTGGGTCCATTCTGCTGACCGTTGGGGGTGTCTGACCTGAGTCCACTCTGCTGACCGTTGGTGAGAGGCTGTTGGTGGTGTCTGACCTGGGTCCACTCTGCTGACCGTTGGTGGTGTCTGACCTGAGTCCACTCTGCTGATCGTTGGTGAGAGGCTGTTGGTGGTGTCTGACCTGGGTCCACTCTGCTGACCGTTGGTGAGAGGCTGTTGGTGGTGTCTGACCTGGGTCCACTCTGCTGACCGTTGGTGAAAGGCTGTTGGTGTTGTCTGACCTGGGTCCATTCTGCTGACCATTGATGGTATCTAACCTGGGTCCACTCTACTGACTGTTGGTGGTGTCTGACCAGGGTCCACTCTGCTGACTGTTGGTGGTGTCTGCCCTGGGTCCACTCTGCTGACCGTTGGTGGTGTCTGACCTGAGTCCACTCTGCTGACCGTTGGTGGTGTCTGACCTGGGGCCACTCTGCTGACCGTTGGTGGTGTCTGACCTGAGTCCACTCTGCTGACTGTTGGTGGTGTCTGACCTGGGTCCACTCTGATGGTGTCTGACCTGGGTCCACTCTGCTGACTGTTGGTGGTGTCTGACCAGGGTCCACTCTGCTGACTGTTGGTGGTGTCTGACCTGGGTCCACTCTGCTGACTGTTGGTGGTGTCTGACCTGAGTCTCCTCTGCTGACTGTTGGTGGTGTCTGACCTGGGTCCACTCTGCTGACTGTTGGTGGTGTCTGACCTGAGTCTCCTCTGCTGACCGTTGGTGGTGTCTGACCTGAGTCCACTCTGCTGACCGTTGGTGGTGTCTGACCTGAGTCCACTCTGCTGACTGTTGGTGGTGTCTGACCTGAGTCTCCTCTGCTGACCGTTGGTGGTGTCTGACCTGCGTCCACTCTGCTGACCGTTGGTGGTGTCTGACCTGAGTCCACTCTGCTGACTGTTGGTGGTGTCTGACCTGAGTCCCCTCTGCTCACACGAGCTTTATGTGTGACCTCCAACACACACACTCCATTACCTTCCAGCCAGCAGGTAGTGTGTGTGTCAGCGTGATTCTCTAAACACACATTAGCAGAGGTGTTTAATCATCAATTGACACAATGTCCCCCGATCTCCTGCCCCTGTTCTCTCTCTCTCTCCTACTCATTCTCCATAGTGTCTGCAGCATTGGTCAGGTGTGGGGTTAGTGAATCAGTGGTCAGGTTTACGGTGTACGGTCAGGTGTACGGTGTGTCTGAAGCAGTGGTCAGGTCTGGGGTTAGTGTACGGTGTGTCTGAATCAGTGGTCAGGTGTGGGGTTAGTGAATCAGTGGTCAGGTTTAGGGTTAGTGTACAGTGTGTCTGCATCAGTGGTCAGGTGTGGGGTTAGTGTACGGTGTGTC
>NW_022261978.1:11639963-11662463 GCF_002021735.2 Oncorhynchus kisutch | reverse complement strand
GTTGCTGGAAGAGTGGAGCTGGAAGAGTGGTTGTAGGAAGAGTGGTTGTAGGAAGAGGGGTTGCTGGAAGAGTGGTTGTAGGAAGAGTGGAGCTGGAAGAGTGGAGCTGGAAGAGTGGTTGCTGGAAGAGTGGAGCTGGAAGAGTGGTTGTAGGAAGAGTGGTTGCTGGAAGAGTGGAGCTGGAAGAGTGGTTGTAGGAAGAGTGATTATAGGAAGAGTGGTTGCTGGAAGAGTGGTTGTAGGAAGAGTGGAGCTGGAAGAGTGGTTGCTGGAAGAGTGGAGCTGGAAGAGTGGTTGCTGGAAGAGTGGAGCTGGAAGAGTGGTAGTAGGAAGAGTGGTTGCTGGAAGAGTGGAGCTGGAAGAGTGGTTGTAGGAAGAGTGGAGGTGGAAGAGTGGAGGTGGAAGAGTGGTTGCTGGAAGAGTGGAGGTGGAAGAGTGGTTGCTGGAAGAGTGGAGCTGGAAGAGTGGTTGTAGGAAGAGTGGAAGAGTGGAGCTGTAAGAGTGGTTGCTGGAAGAGTGGAGCTGGAAGAGTGGTTGTAGGAAGAGTGGTAGAGTGGAGCTGGAAGAGTGGAGGTGGAAGAGTGGTTGCTGGAAGAGTGGTTGTAGGAAGAGTGGAGGTGGAAGAGTGGTTGCTGGAAGAGTGGAGCTGGAAGAGTGGTTGTAGGAAGAGTGGAAGAGTGGAGCTGTAAGAGTGGTTGCTGGAAGAGTGGAGCTGGAAGAGTGGTTGTAGGAAGAGTGGAGCTGGAAGAGTGGAGCTGGAAGAGTGGTTGTAGGAAGAGTGGAGCTGGAAGAGTGGTTGCTGGAAGAGGGGGTTGTAGGATTAGTGGTTGCTGGAAGAGTGGAGCTGGAAGAGTGGTTGTAGGATTAGTGGTTGCTGGAAGAGTGGAGCTGGAAGAGTGGTTGCTGCAAGAGTGGAGCTGGAAGAGTGGAGGTGGAAGAGTGGTTGCTGGAAGAGTGGAGGTGGAAGAGTGGAGCTGGAAGAGTGGGGCTGGAAGAGTGGTTGTAGGAAGAGTGGAGCTGGAAGAGTGGAGCTGGAAGAGTGGAGCTGGAAGAGTGGGGCTGGAAGAGTGGTTGTAGGAAGAGTGGAGCTGGAAGAGTGGAGCTGGAAGAGCAGACAGACAGAGCAACATATCAGCACACAGACAGACAGAGCAACATATCAGCACACAGACAGACAGAGCAACATATCAGCACACAGACAGACAGAGCAACATATCAGCACACAGACAGACAGAGCAACATATCAGCACACAGACAGACAGAGCAACATATCAGCACGCAGACAGACAGAACAACATATCAGCACACAGACAGACAGAGCAACATATCAGCACACAGACAGACAGAGCAACATATCAGCACACAGACAGACAGAGCAACATATCAGCACACAGACAGACAGAGCAACATATCAGCACGCAGACAGACAGAGCAACATATCAGCACGCAGACAGACAGAGCAACATATCAGCACACAGACAGACAGAGCAACATATCAGCACACAGACAGACAGAGCAACATATCAGCACACAGACAGACAGAGCAACATATCAGCACACAGACAGACAGAGCAACATATCAGCACACAGACAGACAGAGCAACATATCAGCACACAGACAGACAGAGCAACATATCAGCACACAGACAGACAGAGCAACATATCAGCACGCAGACAGACAGAACAACATATCAGCACACAGACAGACAGAGCAACATATCAGCACACAGACAGACAGAGCAACATATCAGCACACAGACAGACAGAGCAACATATCAGCACACAGACAGACAGAGCAACATATCAGCACACAGACAGACAGAGCAACATATCAGCACGCAGACAGACAGAGCAACATATCAGCACGCAGACAGACAGAGCAACATATCAGCACACAGACAGACAGAGCAACATATCAGCACACAGACAGACAGAGCAACATATCAGCACGCAGACAGACAGAGCAACATATCAGCACACAGACAGACAGAGCAACATATCAGCACACAGACAGACAGAGCAACATATCAGCACACAGACAGACAGAGCAACATATCAGCACGCAGACAGACAGAGCAACATATCAGCACGCAGACAGACAGAGCAACATATCAGCACACAGACAGACAGAGCAACATATCAGCACACAGACAGACAGAGCAACATATCAGCACGCAGACGGACAGAGCAACATATCAGCACACAGACAGACAGAGCAACATATCAGCACACAGACAGACAGAGCAACATATCAGCACACAGACGGACAGAGCAACATATCAGCACACAGACAGACAGAGCAACATATCAGCACACAGACAGACAGAGCAACATAGGACTGTTTTTCTCCCCTGACACACAGACATCTGGCTCAGTAACATCAGTTGTCCTCTTTGTGAGGAACATGCAGGCTGTTTTTCTCCCCTGACACACAGACATCTGGCTCAGTAACATCAGTTGTCCTCTTTGTGAGGAACATGCAGGCTGTTTTTCTCCCCTGACACACAGACATCTGGCTCAGTAACATCAGTTGTCCTCTTTGTGAGGAACATGCAGGCTGTTTTTCTCCCCTGACACACAGACATCTGGCTCAGTAACATCAGTTGTCCTCTTTGTGAGGAACATAGGGCTGTTTTTCTCCCCTGACACACAGACATCTGGCTCAGTAACATCAGTTGTCCTCTTTGTGAGGAACATGCAGGCTGTTTTTCTCCCCTGACACACAGACATCTGGCTCAGTAACATCAGTTGTCCTCTTTGTGAGGAACATAGGGCTGTTTTTCTCCCCTGACACACAGACATCTGGCTCAGTAACATCAGTTGTCCTCTTTGTGAGGAACATGCAGGCTGTTTGTTTATCACATTGAGATGCAAACATGAGTCACTGAGTCACTGAGTAATTTACACTACCGTTCAAAAGTTCAGGGCCACGTACAAATGTCCTTGTTTTTGAAAGAAAAGCACATTTTTGGTCAATTTAAAGTAACATCAAATTTATCCGATTTTTATTGTTAGAAGCAAATGGCTTTGTGCACTTCACCAGACAGAGGTTGCTCTCTGCTTTTGAGATGAAACAATGTGTGGTTGAATTTATTCTGCCGCTGTGTCTTCTTATTGTCTCGGCCTTTAGGCCTGTTTATCACAGTGGCAAGGCCTTTAGGCCTGTTTATCACAGTGGCAAGGCCTTTAGGCCTGTTTATCACAGTGGCAAGGCCTTTAGGCCTGTTTATCAGTGGCAAGGCCTTTAGGCCTGTTTATCAGTGGCAAGGCCTTTAGGCCTGTTTATCACAGTGGCAAGGCCTTTAGGCCTGTTTATCAGTGGCAAGGCCTTTAGGCCTGTTTATCACAGTGGCAAGGCCTTTAGGCCTGTTTTATCACAGTGGCAAGGCCTTTAGGCTGTTATCAGTGGCAAGGCCTTTAGGCCTGTTATCACAGTGGCAAGGCCTTTAGGCCTGTTTATCACAGTGGCAAGGCCTTTAGGCCTGTTTATCAGTGGCAAGGCCTTTAGGCCTGTTTATCAAGGTGGCAAGGCCTTTAGGCCTGTTTATCAGTGGCAAGGCCTTTAGGCCTGTTTATCAGTGGCAAGGCCTTTAGGCCTGTTTATCACAGTGGCAAGGCCTTTAGGCCTGTTTATCACAGTGGCAAGGCCTTTAGGCCTGTTTATCACAGTGGCAAGGTCTTTAGGCCTGTTTATCACAGTGCAAGGCCTTTAGGCCTGTTTATCACAGTGGCAAGGCCTTTAGGCCTGTTTATTAGTGGCAAGGCCATTAGGCCTGTTTATCACAGTGGCAAAGGCCTTTAGGCCTGTTTATCAGTGGCAAGGCCTTTAGGCCTGTTTATCACAGTGGCAAGGCCTTTAGGCCTGTTTATTAGTGGCAAGGCCATTAGGCCTGTTTATCACAGTGGCAAGGCCTTTAGGCCTGTTTATCAGTGGCAAGGCCTTTAGGCCTGTTTATCACAGTGGCAAGGCCGTAGGCCTGTTTATCAGTGGCAAGGCCTTTAGGCCTGTTTATCACAGTGGCAAGGCCTTTAGGCCTGTTTATCAGTGGCAAGGCCTTTAGGCCTGTTTATCAGTGGCAAGGCCTTTAGGCCTGTTTATCACAGTGGCAAGGCCTTTAGGCCTGTTTATCACAGTGGCAAGGCCTTTAGGCCTGTTTATCAGTGGCAAGGCCTTTAGGCCTGTTTATCAAGGTGGCAAGGCCTTTAGGCCTGTTTATCACAGTGGCAAAGCCTTTAGGCCTGTTTATCACAGTGGCAAGGCCTTTAGGCCTGTTTATCAGTGGCAAGGCCTTTAGGCCTGTTTATCACAGTGGCAAGGCCTTTAGGCCTGTTTATTCACAGTGGCAAGGCCTTTAGGCCTGTTTATCAGTGGCAAGGCCTTTAGGCCTGTTTATCACAGTGGCAAGGCCTTTAGGTCTGTTATCAGTGGCAAGGCCTTTAGGCCTGTTTATCACAGTGGCAAGGCCTTTAGGCCTGTTTATCACAGTGGCAAGGCCTTTAGGTCTGTTTATCAGTGGCAAGGCCTTTAGGCCTGTTTATCACAGTGGCAAGGCCTTAGGCCTGTTTATCACAGTGGCAAGGCCTTTAGGCCTGTTTATCACAGTGGCAAGGCCTTTAGGCCTGTTTATCACAGTGGCAAGGCCTTTAGGCCTGTTTATCAGTGGCAAGGCCTTTAGGCCTGTTTATCACAGTGGCAAGGCCTTTAGGTCTGTTTATCAGTGGCAAGGCCTTTAGGCCTGTTTATCACAGTGGCAAGGCCTTTAGGCCTGGTATCACAGTGGCAAGGCCTTTAGGCCTGTTTATCAAAGTGGCAAGGCCTTTAGGCCTGTTTATTAGTGGCAAGGCCTTTAGGCCTGTTTAATCACAGTGGCAAGGCCTTTAGGCCTGTTTATTAGTGGCAAGGACTTTAGGCCTGTTTATCACAGTGGCAAGGCCTTTAGGCCTGTTTATCACAGTGGCAAGGCCTTTAGGCCTGTTTATCAGTGGCAAGGCCTTTAGGCCTGTTTATCAGTGGCAAGGCCTTTAGGCTGTTTATTAGTGGCAAGGCCTTTAGGCCTGTTTATCACAGTGGCAAGGCCTTTAGGCCTGTTTTATCACAGTGGCAAGGCCTTTAGGCCTGTTTATCAGTGGCAAGGCCTTTAGGCCTGGTTATCACAGTGGCAAGGCCTTTAGGCCTGTTTATCACAGTGGCAAGGCTTTAGGCCTGTTTATTCAGTGGCAAGGCCTTTAGGCCTGTTTATCAGTGGCAAGGCCATTAGGCCTGTTTATCAGTGGCAAGGCCTTTAGGCCTGTTTATCAGTGGCAAGGCCTTTAGGCCTGTTTATCACAGTGGCAAGGCCTTTAGGCCTGTTTATCACAGTGGCAAGGCCTTTAGGCCTGTTTATCAGTGGCAAGGCCTTTAGGTCTGTTTATCACAGTGGCAAGGCCTTTAGGCCTGTTTATCAGTGGCAAGGCCTTTAGGCCTGTTTTATCAGTGGCAAGGCCATTAGGCCTGTTTATCAGTGGCAAGGCCTTTAGGCCTGTTTATCAGTGGCAAGGCCTTTAGGCCTGTTTATCACAGTGGCAAGGCCTTTAGGCCTGTTTATCACAGTGGCAAGGCCTTTAGGCCTGTTTATCAGTGGCAAGGCCTTTAGGTCTGTTTATCACAGTGGCAAGGCCTTTAGGCCTGTTTATCAGTGGCAAGGCCTTTAGGTCTGTTTATCACAGTGGCAAGGCCTTTAGGCCTGTTTATCACAGTGGCAAGGCCTTTAGGCCTGTTTATTAGTGGCAAGGCCTTTAGGCCTGTTTAATCACAGTGGCAAGGCCTTTAGGCCTGTTTATTAGTGGCAAGGCCTTTAGGCCTGTTTATCACAGTGGCAAGGCCTTTAGGCCTGTTTATCAGTGGCAAGGCCTTTAGGCCTGTTTATCACAAGTGGCAAGGCCTTTAGGCCTGTTTATCAGTGGCAAGGCCTTTAGGCCTGTTTATTAGTGGCAAGGCCTTTAGGCCTGTTTATCACAGTGGCAAGGCCTTTAGGCCTGTTTATCACAGGTGGCAAGGCCTTTAGGCCTGTTTATCAGTGGCAAGGCCTTTAGGCCTGTTTATCAGTGGCAAGGCCTTTAGGCCTGTTTATCACAGTGGCAAGGCCTTTAGGCCTGTTTATCAGTGCAAGGCCTTTAGGCCTGTTTATCACAGTGGCAAGGCCTTTAGGCCTGTTTATCACCGTGGCAAGGCCTTTAGGCCTTTAGCCTGTTATCAGTGGCAAGGCCTTTAGGCCTGTTTATCACAGTGGCAAGGCCTTTATGCCTGTTTATCACAGTGGCAAGGCCTTTAGGCCTGTTTATCACAGTGGCAAGGCCTTTAGGCCTGTTTATCAGTGGCAAGGCCTTTAGGCCTGTTATCACAGTGGCAAGGCCCTTTAGGCCTGTTTATCACAGTGGCAAGGCCTTTAGGCCTGTTTATCACAGTGGCAAGGCCTTTAGGCCTGTTTATCACAGTGGCACGGCCTTTAGGCATGTTATCAGTGGCAAGGCCTTTAGGCCTGTTTATCAGTGGCAAGGCCTTTAGGCCCTGTTTATCACAGTGGCAAGGCCTTTAGGCCTGTTTATCACAGTGGCAAGGCCTTTAGGCCTGTTTATCAGTGGCAAGGCCTTTAGGCCTGTTTATCAGTGGCAAGGCCTTTAGGCCTGTTTATCAGTGGCAAGGCCTTTAGGCCTGTTTATCACAGTGGCAAGGCCTTTAGGCCTGTTTATCAGTGGCAAGGCCTTTAGGCCTGTTTATCACAGTGGCAAGGCCTTTAGGCCTGTTTATCACAGTGGCAAGGCCTTTAGGCCTGTTTATCAGTGGCAAGGCCCTTTAGGCCTGTTTATCACAGTGGCAGGCCTTTATGCCTGTTATCACAGTGGCAAGGCCTTTAGGCCTGTTTATCACAGTGGCAAGGCCTTTAGGCCTGTTTATCAGTGGCAAGGCCCTTAGGCCTGTTTATCAGTGGCAAGGCCTTTAGGCCTGTTTATCACAGTGGCAGGCCTTTAGGCCTGTTTATCAGTGGCAAGGCCTTTAGGCCTGTTTATCACAGTGGCAAGGCCTTTAGGCCTGTTTATCACAGTGGCAAGGCCTTTAGGTCTGTTATCAGTGGCAAGGCCTTTAGGCCTGTTTATCACAGTGGCAAGGCCTTTAGGCCTGTTTATCACAGTGGCAAGGCCTTTAGGCCTTTTTATCACAGTGGCAAGGCTTTAGGCCTGTTATCCACGTGGCAAGGCCTTTAGGCCTGTTTATCACAGTGGCAAGGCCTTTTGGCTGTTTATCACAGTGGCAAGGCCTTCAGGCCTGTTTATCAGTGGCAAGGCCTTTAGGCCTGTTTATCACAGTGGCAAGGCCTTTAGGCCTGTTTATCACAGTGGCAAGGCCTTTAGGCCTGTTTATCACAGTGGCAAGGCCTTAGCCTGTTTATCAGTGGCAAGGCCTTTAGGCCTGTTTATCAGTGGCAAGGCCTTTAGGCCTGTTTATCACAGTGGCAAGGCCTTTAGGTCTGTTTATCAGTGGCAAGGCCTTTAGGCCTGTTTATCACAGTGGCAAGGCCTTTAGGCCTGTTTATCACAGTGGCAAGGCCTTTAGGTCTGTTTATCAGTGGCAAGGCCTTTAGGCCTGTTTATCACAGTGGCAAGGCCTTTAGGCCTGTTTATCACAGTGGCAAGGCCTTTAGGCCTGTTTATCACCGTGGCAAGGCCTTTAGGCCTGTTTATCAGTGGCAAGGCCTTAGTCTGTTTATCACAGTGGCAAGGCCTTTAGGCCTGTTTATCACAGTGGCAAGGCCTTTAGGCCTGTTCATCAGTGGCAAGGCCTTAGGCCTGTTAATCACAGTGGCAAGGCCTTTAGCCTGTTTATTAGTGGCAAGGCCTTTAGGCCTGTTTGAATCAACAGTGGCAAGGCCTTTAGGCCTGTTTAATCACAGTGGCAAGGCCTTTAGGCCTGTTTACACAGTGGCAAGGCCTTTAGGCCTGTTTATCAGTGGCAAGCCTTTAGGCCTGTTTATCAGTGGCAAGGCCTTTAGGCCCTGGTTTATCACAGTGGCAAGGCCTTTAGGCCTGTTTATCAGTGGCAAGGCCTTTAGGCCTGTTTATCACAGTGGCAAGGCCTTTAGGCCCTGTTTATCACAGTGGCAAGGCCTTTAGGCCTGTTTATCAGTGGCAAGGCCTTTAGCCTGTTTATCACAGTGGCAAGGCCTTTAGGCCTGTTTATCACAGTGGCAAGGCTTTAGGCCTGTTTATCCAGTGGCAAGGCCTTTAGGCGTTTATCACAGTGGCAAGGCCTTTAGGCCTGTTTATCAGTGGCAAGGCCTTTAGGCCTGTTTATTCACAGTGGCAAGGCCTTTAGGCCTGTTATCAAGTGGCAAGGCCTTTAGGCCTGTTTATCAGTGGCAAGGCCTTTAGGCCTGTTTATCACAGTGGCAAGGCCTTTAGGCCTGTTATCAGTGGCAAGGCCTTTACGCCTTGTTATCACATTGGCAAGGCCTTAGGCCTGTTTATCACAGTGGCAAGGCCTTTAGGCCTGTTATCAGTGGCAAGGCCTTTAGGCCTGTTTATCAGTGGCAAGGCCTTTAGGCCTGTTTATCACAGTGGCAAGGCCTTTAGGCCTGTTTATCACAGTGGCAAGGCCTTTAGGCCTGTTTATCACAGTGGCAAGGCCTTTAGGCCTGTTTATCACAGTGGCAAGGCCTTTAGGCCTGTTTATCAGTGGCAAGGCCTTTAGGCCTGTTTATCACAGTGGCAAGGCCTTTAGGCCTGTTTATCACAGTGGCAAGGCCTTTAGGCCTGTTTATCAGTGGCAAGGCCTTTAGGCCTGTTTATCAGTGGCAAGGCCTTTAGGCCTGTTTATCACAGTGGCAAGGCCTTTAGGCCTGTTTATCACAGTGGCAAGGCCTTTAGGCCTGTTTATCACAGTGGCAAGGCCTTTAGGCCTGTTTATCAGTGGCAAGGCCTTTAGGCCTGTTTATCAGTGGCAAGGCCTTTAGGCCTGTTTATCACAGTGGCAAGGCCTTTAGGCCTGTTTATCAGTGGCAAGGCCTTTAGGCCTGTTTATCACAGTGGCAAGGCCTTTAGGCCTGTTTATCAGTGGCAAGGCCTTTAGGCCTGTTTATCACAGTGGCAAGGCCTTTAGGCCTGTTTATCACAGTGGCAAGGCCTTTAGGCCTGTTTATCAGTGGCAAGGCCTTTAGGCCTGTTTATCACAGTGGCAAGGCCTTTAGGCCTGTTTATCACAGTGGCAAGGCCTTTAGGCCTTTTTATCACAGTGGCAAGGCCTTTAGGCCTGTTTATCACAGTGGCAAGGCCTTTAGGCCTGTTTATCACAGTGGCAAGGCCTTTAGGCCTGTTTATCACAGTGGCAAGGCCTTTAGGCCTGGTTATCAGTGGCAAGGCCTTTAGGCCTGTTTATCACAGTGGCAAGGCCTTTAGGCCTGTTTATCACAGTGGCAAGGCCTTTAGGCCTGTTTATCAGTGGCAAGGCCTTTAGGCCTGTTTATCACAGTGGCAAGGCCTTCAGGCCTGTTTATCAGTGGCAAGGCCTTTAGGCCTGTTTATCACAGTGGCAAGGCCTTTAGGCCTGTTTATCAGTGGCAAGGCCTTTAGGCCTGTTTATCAGTGGCAAGGCCTTTAGGCCTGTTTATCACAGTGGCAAGGCCTTTAGGCCTGTTTATCAGTGGCAAGGCCTTTAGGCCTGTTTATCACAGTGGCAAGGCCTTTAGGTCTGTTTATCAGTGGCAAGGCCTTTAGGCCTGTTTATCACAGTGGCAAGGCCTTTAGGCCTGTTTATCACAGTGGCAAGGCCTTTAGGCCTGTTTATCAGTGGCAAGGCCTTTAGGCCTGTTTATCACAGTGGCAAGGCCTTCAGGCCTGTTTATCAGTGGCAAGGCCTTTAGGCCTGTTTATCACAGTGGCAAGGCCTTTAGGCCTGTTTATCAGTGGCAAGGCCTTTAGGCCTGTTTATCAGTGGCAAGGCCTTTAGGCCTGTTTATCACAGTGGCAAGGCCTTTAGGCCTGTTTATCAGTGGCAAGGCCTTTAGGCCTGTTTATCACAGTGGCAAGGCCTTTAGGCCTGTTTATCAGTGGCAAGGCCTTTAGGCCTGTTTATCACAGTGGCAAGGCCTTTAGGCCTGTTTATCACAGTGGCAAGGCCTTTAGGCCTGTTTATCAGTGGCAAGGCCTTTAGGCCTGTTTATCACAGTGGCAAGGCCTTTAGGCCTGTTTATCACAGTGGCAAGGCCTTTAGGCCTGTTTATCACAGTGGCAAGGCCTTTAGGCCTGTTTATCACAGTGGCAAGGCCTTTAGGCCTGTTTATCAGTGGCAAGGCCTTTAGGCCTGGTTATCACAGTGGCAAGGCCTTTAGGCCTGTTTATCACAGTGGCAAGGCCTTTAGGCCTGTTTATCAGTGGCAAGGCCTTCAGGCCTGTTTATCAGTGGCAAGGCCTTTAGGCCTGTTTATCACAGTGGCAAGGCCTTTAGGCCTGTTTATCAGTGGCAAGGCCTTTAGGCCTGTTTATCACAGTGGCAAGGCCTTTAGGCCTGGTATCACAGTGGCAAGGCCTTTAGGCCTGTTTATCACAGTGGCAAGGCCTTTAGGCCTGTTTATTAGTGGCAAGGCCTTTAGGCCTGTTTAATCACAGTGGCAAGGCCTTTAGGCCTGTTTATTAGTGGCAAGGCCTTTAGGCCTGTTTATCACAGTGGCAAGGCCTTTAGGCCTGTTTATCAGTGGCAAGGCCTTTAGGCCTGTTTATCAGTGGCAAGGCCTTTAGGCCTGTTTATTAGTGGCAAGGCCTTTAGGCCTGTTTATCACAGTGGCAAGGCCTTTAGGCCTGTTTATCACAGTGGCAAGGCCTTTAGGCCTGTTTATCACAGTGGCAAGGCCTTTAGGCCTGTTTATCAGTGGCAAGGCCTTTAGGCCTGTTTATCAGTGGCAAGGCCATTAGGCCTGTTTATCAGTGGCAAGGCCTTTAGGCCTGTTTATCAGTGGCAAGGCCTTTAGGCCTGTTTATCAGTGGCAAGGCCATTAGGCCTGTTTATCAGTGGCAAGGCCTTTAGGCCTGTTTATCAGTGGCAAGGCCTTTAGGCCTGTTTATCAGTGGCAAGGCCTTTAGGCCTGTTTATCAGTGGCAAGGCCTTTAGGCCTGTTTATCAGTGGCAAGGCCTTTAGGCCTGTTTATCAGTGGCAAGGCCTTTAGGCCTGTTTATCAGTGGCAAGGCCTTTAGGCCTGTTTATCAGTGGCAAGGCCTTTAGGCCTGTTTATCACAGTGGCAAGGCCTTTAGGCCTGTTTATCACAGTGGCAAGGCCTTTAGGCCTGTTTATCAGTGGCAAGGCCTTTAGGTCTGTTTATCACAGTGGCAAGGCCTTTAGGCCTGTTTATCACAGTGGCAAGGCCTTTAGGCCTGTTTATCAGTGGCAAGGCCTTTAGGCCTGTTTATCACAGTGGCAAGGCCTTTAGGCCTGTTTATCACAGTGGCAAGGCCTTTAGGCCTGTTTATCAGTGGCAAGGCCTTTAGGCCTGTTTATCACAGTGGCAAGGCCTTTAGGCCTGTTTATCAGTGGCAAGGCCTTTAGGCCTGTTTATCACAGTGGCAAGGCCTTTAGGCCTGTTTATCACAGTGGCAAGGCCTTTAGGCCTGTTTATCAGTGGCAAGGCCTTTAGGCCTGTTTATCAGTGGCAAGGCCTTTAGGCCTGTTTATCACAGTGGCAAGGCCTTTAGGCCTGTTTATCAGTGGCAAGGCCTTTAGGCCTGTTTATCACAGTGGCAAGGCCTTTAGGCCTGTTTATCACAGTGGCAAGGCCTTTAGGCCTGTTTATCAGTGGCAAGGCCTTTAGGCCTGTTTATCACAGTGGCAAGGCCTTTAGGCCTGTTTATCACAGTGGCAAGGCCTTTAGGCCTGTTTATCACAGTGGCAAGGCCTTTAGGCCTGTTTATCAGTGGCAAGGCCTTTAGGCCTGTTTATCACAGTGGCAAGGCCTTTAGGCCTGTTTATCACAGTGGCAAGGCCTTTAGGCCTGTTTATCAGTGGCAAGGCCTTTAGGCCTGTTTATCACAGTGGCAAGGCCTTTAGGCCTGTTTATCAGTGGCAAGGCCTTTAGGCCTGTTTATCACAGTGGCAAGGCCTTTAGGCCTGTTTATCACAGTGGCAAGGCCTTTAGGCCTGTTTATCACAGTGGCAAGGCCTTTAGGCCTGTTTATCAGTGGCAAGGCCTTTAGGCCTGTTTATCAGTGGCAAGGCCTTTAGGCCTGTTTATCACAGTGGCAAGGCCTTTAGGCCTGTTTATCAGTGGCAAGGCCTTTAGGCCTGTTTATCACAGTGGCAAGGCCTTTAGGCCTGTTTATCACAGTGGCAAGGCCTTTAGGCCTGTTTATCAGTGGCAAGGCCTTTAGGCCTGTTTATCACAGTGGCAAGGCCTTTAGGCCTGTTTATCACAGTGGCAAGGCCTTTAGGCCTGTTTATCAGTGGCAAGGCCTTTAGGCCTGTTTATCACAGTGGCAAGGCCTTTAGGCCTGTTTATCACAGTGGCAAGGCCTTTAGGCCTGTTTATCAGTGGCAAGGCCTTTAGGCCTGTTTATCACAGTGGCAAGGCCTTTAGGCCTGTTTATCAGTGGCAAGGCCTTTAGGCCTGTTTATCACAGTGGCAAGGCCTTTAGGCCTGTTTATCAGTGGCAAGGCCTTTAGGCCTGTTTATCAGTGGCAAGGCCTTTAGGCCTGTTTATCACAGTGGCAAGGCCTTTAGGCCTGTTTATCAGTGGCAAGGCCTTTAGGCCTGTTTATCAGTGGCAAGGCCTTTAGGCCTGTTTATCACAGTGGCAAGGCCTTTAGGCCTGTTTATCAGTGGCAAGGCCTTTAGGCCTGTTTATCACAGTGGCAAGGCCTTTAGGCCTGTTTATCACAGTGGCAAGGCCTTTAGGCCTGTTTATCAGTGGCAAGGCCTTTAGGCCTGTTTATCACAGTGGCAAGGCCTTTAGGCCTGTTTATCACAGTGGCAAGGCCTTTAGGCCTGTTTATCAGTGGCAAGGCCTTTAGGCCTGTTTATCACAGTGGCAAGGCCTTCAGGCCTGTTTATCAGTGGCAAGGCCTTTAGGCCTGTTTATCACAGTGGCAAGGCCTTTAGGCCTGTTTATCAGTGGCAAGGCCTTTAGGCCTGTTTATCAGTGGCAAGGCCTTTAGGCCTGTTTATCACAGTGGCAAGGCCTTTAGGCCTGTTTATCAGTGGCAAGGCCTTTAGGCCTGTTTATCACAGTGGCAAGGCCTTTAGGCCTGTTTATCAGTGGCAAGGCCTTTAGGCCTGTTTATCACAGTGGCAAGGCCTTTAGGTCTGTTTATCAGTGGCAAGGCCTTTAGGCCTGTTTATCACAGTGGCAAGGCCTTTAGGCCTGTTTATCACAGTGGCAAGGCCTTTAGGTCTGTTTATCACAGTGGCAAGGCCTTTAGGCCTGTTTATTAGTGGCAAGGCCTTTAGGCCTGTTTAATCACAGTGGCAAGGCCTTTAGGCCTGTTTATTAGTGGCAAGGCCTTTAGGCCTGTTTATCACAGTGGCAAGGCCTTTAGGCCTGTTTATCACAGTGGCAAGGCCTTTAGGCCTGTTTATCAGTGGCAAGGCCTTTAGGCCTGTTTATCAGTGGCAAGGCCTTTAGGCCTGTTTATCAGTGGCAAGGCCTTTAGGCCTGTTTATCACAGTGGCAAGGCCTTTAGGCCTGTTTATCACAGTGGCAAGGCCTTTAGGCCTGTTTATCACAGTGGCAAGGCCTTTAGGCCTGTTTATCACAGTGGCAAGGCCTTTAGGCCTGTTTATCAGTGGCAAGGCCTTTAGGCCTGTTTATCAGTGGCAAGGCTTTAGGCCTGTTTATCAGTGGCAAGGCCTTTAGGCCTGTTTATCAGTGGCAAGGCCTTTAGGCCTGTTTATCAGTGGCAAGGCCTTTAGGCCTGTTTATCAGTGGCAAGGCCTTTAGGCCTGTTTATCAGTGGCAAGGCCTTTAGGCCTGTTTATCAGTGGCAAGGCCTTTAGGCCTGTTTATCAGTGGCAAGGCCTTTAGGCCTGTTTATCAGTGGCAAGGCCTTTAGGCCTGTTTATCAGTGGCAAGGCCTTTAGGCCTGTTTATCAGTGGCAAGGCCTTTAGGCCTGTTTATCAGTGGCAAGGCCTTTAGGCCTGTTTATCAGTGGCAAGGCCTTTAGGCCTGTTTATCACAGTGGCAAGGCCTTTAGGCCTGTTTATCACAGTGGCAAGGCCTTTAGGCCTGTTTATCAGTGGCAAGGCCTTTAGGTCTGTTTATCACAGTGGCAAGGCCTTTAGGCCTGTTTATCACAGTGGCAAGGCCTTTAGGCCTGTTTATTAGTGGCAAGGCCTTTAGGCCTGTTTAATCACAGTGGCAAGGCCTTTAGGCCTGTTTATCAGTGGCAAGGCCTTTAGGCCTGTTTATCACAGTGGCAAGGCCTTTAGGCCTGTTTATCAGTGGCAAGGCCTTTAGGCCTGTTTATCAGTGGCAAGGCCTTTAGGCCTGTTTATCAGTGGCAAGGCCTTTAGGCCTGTTTATCAGTGGCAAGGCCTTTAGGCCTGTTTATCAGTGGCAAGGCCTTTAGGCCTGTTTATCAGTGGCAAGGCCTTTAGGCCTGTTTATCACAGTGGCAAGGCCTTTAGGCCTGTTTATCACAGTGGCAAGGCCTTTAGGCCTGTTTATCAGTGGCAAGGCCTTTAGGCCTGTTTATCAGTGGCAAGGCCTTTAGGCCTGTTTATCAGTGGCAAGGCCTTTAGGCCTGTTTATCAGTGGCAAGGCCTTTAGGCCTGTTTATCACAGTGGCAAGGCCTTTAGGGCCTGTTTATTCAGTGGCAAGGCCTTTAGGCCTGTTTACACAGTGGCAAGGCCTTTAGGCCTGTTTATGCAGTGGCCTGCCAAACAGGCAAGGCCTTTAGGCCTGTTTTCAGTGGCAAGGCCTTTTAGGCCTGTTTATCACAGTGGCAAGGCCTTTAGGCCTGTTTATCAGTGGCAAGGCCTTTAGGCCTGTTTATCACAGTGGCAAGGCCTTTAGGCCTGTTTATCAGTGGCAAGGCCTTTAGGCCTGTTTATCACAGTGCAAGGCCTTTAGGCCTGTTTATCACAGTGGCAAGGCCTTTAGGCCTGTTTATCAGTGGCAAGGCCTTTAGGCCTGTTTATCAGTGGCAAGGCCTTTAGGCCTGTTTATCAGTGGCAAGGCCTTTAGGCCTGTTTATCACAGTGGCAAGGCCTTTAGGCCTGTTTATCAGTGGCAAGGCCTTTAGGCCTGTTTATCAGTGGCAAGGCCTTTAGGCCTGTTTATCACAGTGGCAAGGCCTTTAGGCCTGTTTATCAGTGGCAAGGCCTTTAGGCCTGTTTATCAGTGGCAAGGCCTTTAGGCCTGTTTATCAGTGGCAAGGCCTTTAGGCCTGTTTATCAGTGGCAAGGCCTTTAGGCCTGTTTATCAGTGGCAAGGCCTTTAGGCCTGTTTATCAGTGGCAAGGCCTTTAGGCCTGTTTATCAGTGGCAAGGCCTTTAGGCCTTTATCACAGTGGCAAGGCCTTTAGGCCTGTTTATCAGTGGCAAGGCCTTTAGGCCTGTTTATCAGTGGCAAGGCCTTTAGGCCTGTTTATCAGTGGCAAGGCCTTTAGGCCTGTTTTATCAGTGGCAAGGCCTTTAGGCCTGTTATCACAGTGGCAAGGCCTTTAGGCCTGTTTATCAGTGGCAAGGCCTTTAGGCCTGTTTATCACAGTGGCAAGGCCTTTAGGCCTGTTTATCACAGTGGCAAGGCCTTTAGGCCTGTTTATCAGTGGCAAGGCCTTTAGGCCTGTTTATCAGTGGCAAGGCCTTTAGGCCTGTTTATCACAGTGGCAAGGCCTTTAGGCCTGTTTATCAGTGGCAAGGCCTTTAGGCCTGTTTATCACAGTGGCAAGGCCTTTAGGCCTGTTTATCACAGTGGCAAGGCTTTAGGCCTGTTTATCACAGTGGCAAGGCCTTTAGGCCTGTTTATCAGTGGCAAGGCCTTTAGGCCTGTTTATCAGTGGCAAGGCCTTTAGGCCTGTTTATCACAGTGGCAAGGCCTTTAGGCCTGTTTATCAGTGGCAAGGCCTTTAGGCCTGTTTATCACAGTGGCAAGGCCTTTAGGCCTGTTTATCACAGTGGCAAGGCCTTTAGGCCTGTTTATCAGTGGCAAGGCCTTTAGGCCTGTTTATCAGTGGCAAGGCCTTTAGGCCTGTTTATCACAGTGGCAAGGCCTTTAGGCCTGTTTATCAGTGGCAAGGCCTTTAGGCTGCTGTTTATCAGTGGCAAGGCCTTTAGGCCTGTTATCACAGTGGCAAGGCCTTTAGGCCTGTTTATCACAGTGGCAAGGCCTTTAGGCTGTCTCTTATACACATCTAGATGTTTATCAGTGGCAAGGCCTTTAGGCCTGTTTATCAGTGGCAAGGCCTTTAGGCCTGTTTATCAGTGGCAAGGCCTTTAGGCCTGTTTATCAGTGGCAAGGCCTTTAGGCCTGTTTATCAGTGGCAAGGCCTTTAGGCCTGTTTATCAGTGGCAAGGCCTTTAGGCCTGTTTATACAGTGGCAAGGCCTTTAGGCCTGTTTATCAGTGGCAAGGCCTTTAGGCCTGTTTATCAGTGGCAAGGCCTTTAGGCCTGTTTATCAGTGGCAAGGCCTTTAGGCCTGTTTATCAGTGGCAAGGCCTTTAGGCCTGTTTATCAGTGGCAAGGCCTTTAGGCCTGTTTATCACAGTGGCAAGGCCTTTAGGCCTGTTTATCACAGTGGCAAGGCCTTTAGGCCTGTTTATCAGTGGCAAGGCCTTTAGGCCTGTTTATCAGTGGCAAGGCCTTTAGGCCTGTTTATCAGTGGCAAGGCCTTTAGGCCTGTTTATCACAGTGGCAAGGCCTTTAGGCCTGTTTATCAGTGGCAAGGCCTTTAGGCCTTTTTATCAGTGGCAAGGCCTTTAGGCCTGTTTATCACAGTGGCAAGGCCTTTAGGCCTGTTTATCAGTGGCAAGGCCTTTAGGCCTGTTTATCAGTGGCAAGGCCTTTAGGCCTGTTTATCAGTGGCAAGGCCTTTAGGCCTGTTTATCAGTGGCAAGGCCTTTAGGCCTGTTTATCAGTGGCAAGGCCTTTAGGCCTGTTTATCAGTGGCAAGGCCTTTAGGCCTGTTTATCAGTGGCAAGGCCTTTAGGCCTGTTTATCACAGTGGCAAGGCCTTTAGGCCTGTTTATCAGTGGCAAGGCCTTTAGGCCTGTTATCAGTGGCAAGGCCTTTAGGCCTGTTTATCACAGTGGCAAGGCCTTTAGGCCTGTTTATCAGTGGCAAGGCCTTAGGCCTGTTTATCACAGTGGCAAGGCCTTTAGGCCTGTTTATCAGTGGCAAGGCCTTTAGGCCTGTTTATCACAGTGGCAAGGCCTTTAGGCCTGTTTATCACAGTGGCAAGGCCTTTAGGCCTGTTTATCAGTGGCAAGGCCTTTAGGCCTGTTTATCAGTGGCAAGGCCTTTAGGCCTGTTTATCACAGTGGCAAGGCCTTTAGGCCTGTTTATCAGTGGCAAGGCCTTTAGGCCTGTTATCACAGTGGCAAGGCCTTTAGGCCTGTTTATCACAGTGGCAAGGCCTTTAGGCCTGTTTATCACAGTGGCAAGGCCTTTAGGCCTGTTTATCAGTGGCAAGGCCTTTAGGCCTGTTTATCAGTGGCAAGGCCTTTAGGCCTGTTTATCACAGTGGCAAGGCTTTAGGCCTGTTTATCAGTGGCAAGGCCTTTAGGCCTGTTTATCACAGTGGCAAGGCCTTTAGGCCTTTCACAGTGGCAAGGCCTTTAGGCCTGTTTATCACAGTGGCAAGGCCTTTAGGCCTGTTTATCAGTGGCAAGGCCTTTAGGCCTGTTTATCACAGTGGCAAGGCCTTTAGGCCTGTTTATCAGTGGCAAGGCCTTTAGGCCTGTTTATCACAGTGGCAAGGCCTTTAGGCCTGTTTATCACAGTGGCAAGGCCTTTAGGCCTGTTTATCAGTGGCAAGGCCTTTAGGCCTGTTTATCACAGTGGCAAGGCCTTTAGGCCTGTTTATCAGTGGCAAGGCCTTTAGGCCTGTTTATCAGTGGCAAGGCCTTTAGGCTGTTTATCAGTGGCAAGGCCTTTAGGCCTGTTTATCACAGTGGCAAGGCCTTTAGGCCTGTTTATCACAGTGGCAAGGCCTTTAGGCCTGTTATCAGTGGCAAGGCCTTTAGGCCTGTTTATCACAGTGGCAAGGCCTTTAGGCCTGTTTATCACAGTGGCAAGGCCTTTAGGCCTGTTTATCAGTGGCAAGGCCTTTAGGCCTGTTTATCAGTGGCAAGGCCTTTAGGCCTGTTTATCAGTGGCAAGGCCTTTAGGCCTGTTTATCACAGTGGCAAGGCCTTTAGGCCTGTTTATCAGTGGCAAGGCCTTTAGGCCTGTTTATCAGTGGCAAGGCCTTTAGGCTGTCTCTTATACACAGTGGCAAGGCCTTTAGGCCTGTTTATCAGTGGCAAGGCCTTTAGGCCTGTTTATCAGTGGCAAGGCCTTTAGGCCTGTTTATCAGTGGCAAGGCCTTTAGGCCTGTTTATCAGTGGCAAGGCCTTTAGGCCTGTTTATCAGTGGCAAGGCCTTTAGGCCTGTTTACAGTGGCAAGGCCTTTAGGCCTGTTTATCACAGTGGCAAGGCCTTTAGGCCTGTTTATCAGTGGCAAGGCCTTTAGGCCTGTTTATCAGTGGCAAGGCCTTTAGGCCTGTTTATCAGTGGCAAGGCCTTTAGGCCTGTTTATCAGTGGCAAGGCCTTTAGGCCTGTTTATCACAGTGGCAAGGCCTTTAGGCCTGTTTATCAGTGGCAAGGCCTTTAGGCCTGTTTATCACAGTGGCAAGGCCTTTAGGCCTGTTTATCACAGTGGCAAGGCCTTTAGGCCTGTTTATCAGTGGCAAGGCCTTTAGGCCTGTTTATCAGTGGCAAGGCCTTTAGGCCTGTTTATCACAGTGGCAAGGCCTTTAGGCCTGTTTATCAGTGGCAAGGCCTTTAGGCCTGTTTATCACAGTGGCAAGGCCTTTAGGCCTGTTTATCACAGTGGCAAGGCCTTTAGGCCTGTTTATCACAGTGGCAAGGCCTTTAGGCCTGTTTATTAGTGGCAAGGCCTTTAGGCCTGTTTATCACAGTGGCAAGGCCTTTAGGCCTGTTTATCAGTGGCAAGGCCTTTAGGCCTGTTTATCACAGTGGCAAGGCCTTTAGGCCTGTTTATCAGTGGCAAGGCCTTTAGGCCTGTTTATCACAGTGGCAAGGCCTTTAGGCCTGTTTATCAGTGGCAAGGCCTTTAGGCCTGTTTATCACAGTGGCAAGGCCTTTAGGCCTGTTTATCAGTGGCAAGGCCTTTAGGCCTGTTTATCAGTGGCAAGGCCTTTAGGCCTGTTATCAGTGGCAAGGCCTTTAGGCCTGTTTATCACAGTGGCAAGGCCTTTAGGCCTGTTTATCAGTGGCAAGGCCTTTAGGCCTGTTTATCAGTGGCAAGGCCTTTAGGCCTGTTATCACAGTGGCAAGGCCTTTAGGCCTGTTTATCACAGTGGCAAGGCCTTTAGGCCTGTTTATCACAGTGGCAAGGCCTTTAGGTGTTTATCAGTGGCAAGGCCTTTAGGCCTGTTTATAGTGGCAAGGCCTTTAGGCCTGTTTATCACAGTGGCAAGGCCTTTAGGCCTGTTTATCAGTGGCAAGGCCTTTAGGCCTGTTTACAGTGGCAAGGCCTTTAGGCCTGTTTATCACAGTGGCAAGGCCTTTAGGCCTGTTTATCAGTGGCAAGGCCTTTAGGCCTGTTTATCACAGTGGCAAGGCCTTTAGGCCTGTTTATCACAGTGGCAAGGCCTTTAGGCCTGTTTATCACAGTGGCAAGGCCTTTAGGCCTGTTTATCACAGTGGCAAGGCCTTTAGGCCTGTTTATCACAGTGGCAAGGCCTTTAGGCCTGTTTATCAGTGGCAAGGCCTTTAGGCCTGTTTCACAGTGGCAAGGCCTTTAGGCCTGTTTATCAGTGGCAAGGCCTTTAGGCCTGTTTATAGTGGCAAGGCCTTTAGGCCTGTTTATCACAGTGGCAAGGCCTTTAGGCCTGTTTATCACAGTGGCAAGGCCTTTAGGCCTGTTTATCACAGTGGCAAGGCCTTTAGGCCTGTTTATCACAGTGGCAAGGCCTTTAGGCCTGTTTATCAGTGGCAAGGCCTTTAGGCCTGTTTATCAGTGGCAAGGCCTTTAGGCCTGTTTATCAGTGGCAAGGCCTTTAGGCCTGTTTATCAGTGGCAAGGCCTTTAGGCTGTTTATCAGTGGCAAGGCCTTTAGGCCTGTTTATCAGTGGCAAGGCCTTTAGGCCTGTTTATCAGTGGCAAGGCCTTTAGGCCTGTTTATCAGTGGCAAGGCCTTTAGGCCTGTTATCAGTGGCAAGGCCTTTAGGCCTGTTTATCAGTGGCAAGGCCTTTAGGCCTGTTTATCACAGTGGCAAGGCCTTTAGGCCTGTTTATCACAGTGGCAAGGCCTTTAGGCCTGTTTATCAGTGGCAAGGCCTTTAGGCCTGTTTATCACAGTGGCAAGGCCTTTAGGCCTGTTATCACAGTGGCAAGGCCTTTAGGCCTGTTTATTAGTGGCAAGGCCTTTAGGCCTGTTTATCACAGTGGCAAGGCCTTTAGGCCTGTTTATCAGTGGCAAGGCCTTTAGGCCTGTTTATCAGTGGCAAGGCCTTTAGGCCTGTTTATCAGTGGCAAGGCCTTTAGGCCTGTTTATCAGTGGCAAGGCCTTTAGGCCTGTTTATCAGTGGCAAGGCCTTTAGGCCTGTTTATCACAGTGGCAAGGCCTTTAGGCTGTCTCTTATCACAGTGGCAAGGCCTTTAGGCCTGTTTATCAGTGGCAAGGCCTTTAGGCCTGTTATCACAGTGGCAAGGCCTTTAGGCCTGTTTATCACAGTGGCAAGGCCTTTAGGCCTGTTTATCAGTGGCAAGGCCTTTAGGCCTGTTTATCAGTGGCAAGGCCTTTAGGCCTGTTTATCAGTGGCAAGGCCTTTAGGCCTGTTTATCACAGTGGCAAGGCCTTTAGGCCTGTTTATCAGTGGCAAGGCCTTTAGGCTGTTTATCCAGTGGCAAGGCCTTTAGGCTGTTTATCACAGTGGCAAGGCCTTTAGGCCTGTTTATCAGTGGCAAGGCCTTTAGGCCTGTTTATCAGTGGCAAGGCCTTTAGGCCTGTTTATCAGTGGCAAGGCCTTTAGGCCTGTTTATCAGTGGCAAGGCCTTTAGGCCTGTTTATCAGTGGCAAGGCCTTTAGGCCTGTTTATCACAGTGGCAAGGCCTTTAGCCTGTTTATCACAGTGGCAAGGCCTTTAGGCCTGTTTATCAGTGGCAAGGCCTTTAGGCCTGTTTATCACAGTGGCAAGGCCTTTAGGCCTGTTTATCACAGTGGCAAGGCCTTTAGGCCTGTTTATTAGTGGCAAGGCCTTTAGGCCTGTTTATCACAGTGGCAAGGCCTTTAGGCCTGTTTATCAGTGGCAAGGCCTTTAGGCCTGTTTATCACAGTGGCAAGGCCTTTAGGCCTGTTTATCAGTGGCAAGGCCTTTAGGCCTGTTTATCAGTGGCAAGGCCTTTAGGCCTGTTTATTAGTGGCAAGGCTTTAGGCCTGTTTATCACAGTGGCAAGGCCTTTAGGCCTGTTTATCACAGTGGCAAGGCCTTTAGGCCTGTTTATCAGTGGCAGGCCTTTAGGCCTGTTATCCCACAGTGGCAAGGCCTTTAGGCCTGTTTTTTTTTTTTTTTTTATCAGTGGCAAGGCCTTTAGGCCGTTTATCAGTGGCAAGGCTTTAGGCCTGTTTATCAGTGGCAAGGCCTTTAGGCCTGTTTATCAGTGGCAAGGCCTTTAGGCCTGTTTATCAGTGGCAAGGCCTTAGGCTGTTTTTTATCAGTGGCAAGGCCTTTAGGCCTGTTATCAGTGGCAAGGCCTTTAGGCCTGTTTATCAGTGGCAAGCCTTTAGGCCTGTTTATCAGTGGCAAGGCCTTTAGGCCTGTTATCAGTGGCAAGGCCTTTAGGCCTGTTTATCAGTGGCAAGGCCTTTAGGCCTGTTATCACAGTGGCAAGGCCTTTAGGCCTGTTTATCAGTGGCAAGGCCTTTAGGCCTGTTTATCAGTGGCAAGGCCTTTAGGCCTGTTTATCAGTGGCAAGGCCTTTAGGCCTGTTATCAGTGGCAAGGCCTTTAGGCCTGTTTATCACAGTGGCAAGGCCTTTAGGCCTGCCTGTTTATCAGTGGCAAGGCCTTTAGGCCTGTTTATCACAGTGGCAAGGCCTTTAGGCCTGTTTATCACAGTGGCAAGGCCTTTAGGCCTGTTTATTAGTGGCAAGGCCTTTAGGCCTGTTTATCACAGTGGCAAGGCCTTTAGGCCTGTTTATCAGTGGCAAGGCCTTTAGGCCTGTTTACAGTGGCAAGGCCTTTAGGCCTGTTTATCACAGTGGCAAGGCCTTAGGCCTGGTTATCCACAGTGGCAAGGCCTTTAGGCCTGTTTAT
>NW_022261978.1:11594674-11639863 GCF_002021735.2 Oncorhynchus kisutch | reverse complement strand
AGGAGAGAGAGAGAGAGAGACAGAGAGAGAGAGAGAACCCCAAGCCCAGAGGCTCTCACCCCCTCTGAGCACCCCCCCTGTCAGCCACCCTGATAGCCCTTCTGTCAACCCCCCCCACACCCACTGAGGACAAACACAAGACACAGATTGTACTACTTATGGACTCAAATGGGAAATATATATAAAAAAAAAACTTTGTTCCAAACACAGTTTGTCCAAACACCCAGCGTGCCCTAGACCTTCTGTCTGAGGCCAAACTAGGCTCACCTAGCCACATAATAATACACACAGGCACAAACGACCTGAGAGCACAGCAGGAAAGAGTGGCCACAGCACTGAAGGGAGTGATTGAAAAGGCTTCTTCTACTTTCCCCAACGCACAAGTGGTTATCTCCACCCTGCTACCACGAAAAGACTTCCACCCCGCCACAATACAGCGGGTAAATGCAAGTATTTCCCGTGACTGTGCCTCAAAACCAAACGTTTTCCTGGCCCACCACTCCACCCTGGACTTGAACAGCCTCTATGACCAGGTCCACCTCTACAAGGCAGCAGTGCCCACCTTTGCCCGGACTCTAAAGGACATCGCTCTCAAACGTATCCCCAACACTCCACACAGGAGCAACAGATCAATAGACACCCCACCCAGACCAGCGAGACACCCTCCCAGATCTGCAGTACCCCCCCCTGGACCTACACATAGAGGACCCACGCCAAGAGGAATTACATCCAGACCACAGTACACCCAGACACATCCACACCCCCACCCCAACCAATCAACACCCCCCCACGTCAACCATGCCCACACTCCATTTAGGCCCCCTCAGATCAGACCTATGCCACTCCTGCCCACCCCATGCACCCCACCCCCGCAAAGAGGGCCTCAACATGGAAGCCACACATACGCCCAGGTAGTGAGCGGGCAAACAGTCCCAACCCCCACTCTCACACTCGCCCAAGCCAATGGCATGTACCAGATGCTCAGCAGGCTCTGCTCACACTTACTGGCCTGAGGCCAAACCACGACCAACAACATTGGACACTCTATGGAACAAAAAGCCTTCACTATATTTTCCTGGAATATCCAAGGCCTGAGGTCATCTGCCTTTGGCCTAAAGAGCAGAAACCCGGACTTCACCAAAGAAATCGGTCATACAGACATTGTCATCCTGCAAGAAACCTGGTATAGAGGAGATGGACCCACTGGTTGCCCTCTAGGTTACAGAGAGCTGGTAGTCCCATCCACCAAACTACCAGGTGTGAAACAGGGAAGGGACTCAGGGGGTATGCTAATTTGGTATAGAGCAGACCTAACTCACTCCATTAAATTAATCAAAACAGGAACATTCTACATTTGGCTAGAAATTCAAAAAGAAATTATCCTAACAGAGAAAAATGTCCTCCTGTGTGCTACCTATATCCCCCCACTAGAATCCCCATATTTTAATGAAGACAGCTTCTCCATCCTGGAGGGGGAAATCAATCATTTCCAGGCCCAGGGACATGTACTAGTCTGTGGTGACCTAAATGCCAGAACCGGACAAGAACCTGACACCCTCAGCACACAGGGGGACAAACACCTGCCTGGAGGTGACAGCATTCCCTCCCACATATGCCCCCCTAGGCACAACTATGACAACATAACCAACAAAAACGGGTCACAACTCCTGCAGCTCTGTCGCATGCTGGGTATGTACATAGTCAACGGTAGGCTTCAAGGGGACTCCTATGGTAGGTACACCTATAGCTCATCTCTTGGCAGTAGTACTGTAGACTACTTTATCACTGACCTCAACCCAGAGTCTCTCAGAGCGTTCACAGTCAGCCCACTGACACCCCTATCAGACCACAGCAAAATCACAGTCTACTTAAACAGAGCAATACTCAATCATGAGGCATCAAAGCCAAAGGAACTGAGTAACATTAAGAAATGCTATAGATGGAAGGAATGCAGTTTGGAAACATACCAAAAAACAATTAGGCAACAACAAATTCCATCCCTTTTAGACAATTTCCTGGGTAAAACGTTCCACTGTAATAGTGAAGGTGTAAACTTGGCAGTAGAAAATCTTAACAGTATATTTGACCTCTCAGCTTCCCTATCAAATCTAAAAATCTCAAATAGAAAACAGAAGAAAATTAACAATAATGACAAATGGTTTGATGAAGAATGCAAAAATCTAAGAAAGAAATTGAGAAACCTATCCAACCAAAACATAGAGACCCGGAAAACCTGAGTCTACGCCTTCACTATGGTGAATCACTAAAACAATACAGAAATACACTACGGAAAAAGAAGGAACAGCATGTCAGAAATCAGCTCAATGCAATTGAAGAATCCATAGACTCTAACCACTTCTGGGAAAATTGGAAAACACTAAACAAACAACAACACGAAGAATTATCTATCCAAAATGGAGATGTATGGGTAAACCACTTCTCCAATCTTTTTGGCTCTATAACAAAGAATAAAGAGCAAAAACATATACATGATCAAATACAGATCTTAGAATCAACTATTAAAGACTACCAGAACCCACTGTATTCTCCAATTACATTGAAAGAGTTACAGGACAAAATAAAAACCCTCCAACCCAAAAAGGCCTGTGGTGTTCATGGTATCCTCAATGAAATGATCAAATATACAGACAACAAATTCCAATTGGCTATACTAAAACTCTTTAACATCATACTTAGCTATGGCATCTTCCCCAATATTTGGAACCAAGGACTGATCACCCCAATCCACAAAAGTGGAGACAAATTTGACCCCAATAACTACCGTGGAATATGTGTCAACAGTAACCTTGGGAAAATCCTCTGCATTATTATTAACAGCAGACTCGTACATTTCCTCAATGAAAACAATGTACTGAGCAAATGTCAAATTGGCTTTTTACCAAATTACCGTACAACAGACCATGTATTCACCCTGCACACCCTAATTGACAACCAAACAAACCAAAACAAAGGCAAAGTCTTCTCATGCTTTGTTGATTTAAAAAAAGCCTTCGACTCAATCTGGCATGAGGGTCTGCTATACAAACTGATGGAAAGTGGTGTTGGGGGTAAAACATACGACATTATAAAATCCATGTACACAAACAACAAGTGTGCAGTTAAAATTGGCAAAAAACCCACACATTTCTTCACACAGGGTCGTGGGGTTAGACAGGGATGCAGCTTAAGCCCCACCCTCTTCAACATATATATCAACGAATTGGCCAGGGCACTAGAAAAGTCTGCAGCACCCGGCCTCCCCCTGCTAGAATCCGAAGTCAAATGTCTGCTGTTTGCTGATGATCTGGTGCTTCTGTCACCAACCAAGGAGGGCCTACAGCAGCACCTAGATCTTATGCACAGATTCTGTCAGACCTGGGCCCTGACAGTAAATCTCAGTAAGACCAAAATAATGGGGTTCCAGAAAAGGTCCAGTCACCAGGACCACAAATACAAATTCCATCTAGACACTGTTGCCCTAGAGCACACAAAAAACTATACATACCTTGGCCTAAACATCAGCACCACAGGTAACTTCCACAAAGCTGTGAACGATCTGAGAGACAAGGCAAGAAGGGCATTCGATGCCATCAAAAGAAACATAAATTTCAACATACCAATTAGGATTTGGCTAAAAATACTTGAATCAGTCATAGAGCCCATTGCCCTTTATGGTTGTGAGGTCTGGGGTCCGCTCACCAACCAAGACTTCACAAAATGGGACAAACACCAAATTGAGACTCTGCACGCAGAATTCTGCAAAAATATCCTACGTGTACAACGTAGAACACCAAATAATGCATGCAGAGCAGAATTAGGCCGATACCCACTAATTATCAAAATCCAGAAAAGAGCTGTTAAATTCTACAACCACCTAAAAGGAAGCGATTCACAAACCTTCCATAACAAAGCCATCACCTACAGAGAGATGAACCTGGAGAAGAGTCCCCTAAGCAAGCTGGTCCTGGGGCTCTGTTCACAAACACAAACACACACTACAGAGCCCCAGGACAGCAGCACAATTAGACCCAACCAAATCATGAGAAAACAAAAAGATAACTACTTAACACATTGGAAAGAATTAACAAAAAAACAGAGCAAACTAGAATGCTATTTGGTCCTACACAGAGAGTACACAGTGGCAGAATACCTGACCACTGTGACTGACCCAAAATTAAGGAAAGCCTTGACTATGTACAGACTCAGTGAGCATAGCCTTGCTATTGAGAAAGGCTGCCGTAGGCAGACATGGCTCTCAAGAGAAGACAGGCTATGTGCTCACTGCCCACAAAATGAGGTGGAAACTGAGCTGCACTTCCTAACCTCCTGCCCAATGTATGACCATATTAGAGAGACATATTTCCCTCAGATTACACAGATCCACAAAGAATTCGAAAACAAATCCAATTTTGAAAAACTCCCATATCTACTGGGTGAAATTCCACAGTGTGCCATCACAGCAGCAAGATTTGTGACCTGTTGCCACGAGAAAAGGGCAACCAGTGAAGAACAAACACCATTGTAAATACAACCCATATTTATTTATGCTTATTTATTTTCCCTTGTGTACTTTAACCATTTGTACATTGTTACAACACTGTATATATATATATATATATATATATATATATATATATAATATGACATTTGTAATTGACAGAGAAAGAGACAGAGAGAGAGAGAGAGACAGAGAGAGACAGAGACAGAGAGAGAGAGAGAGAGAGAGAGAGAGAGAGAGAGAGAGAGAGAATAGGGATTTGTACATTATGAGTAAGACACTGCATCTCCGTGCTAGAGGCGTCACTACAGACCCTGGTTTGATTCCAGGCTGTATCACCGCGGTCTAAGACACTGCATCTCAGTGCTAGAGGCGTCACTACAGACCCTGGTTTGATTCCAGGCTGTATCACAGCGGTCTAAGACACTGCATCTCAGTGCTAGAGGCGTCACTACAGACCCTGGTTTGATTCCAGGCTGTATCACAGCGGTCTAAGACACTGCATCTCAGTGCTAGAGGCGTCACTACAGACCCTGGCCCAGCGTCGTTTGGGTTTTGCCGGGGTAGGCCGTCATTGTAAATGAGAATTTGTTCTTAACTGGCTTGCCTAGTTAAATAAAGGTTAAATTAAAAACAAATATAATAATTTAGAGATATATAGACACACTTATAACATTTGAAACGTCTTTATTCTTGTGGAACTTCTGTGAGTGTAATATTTACTGTTCATTTTTATTGTTTATTTCACTTTTGTTTATTATCTACTTCACTTGCTTTGGTAACATGTGTTTCCCATGACAATAAAGCCTGAAAACACTGAAACACTGAAACACACTGACTCACACACACACTGGCACACATACACGCACACACACACACACACACACACACACACACCCAAACACTGACACACACCCAAACACTGACACACACACAAACACTGACACACACACACATACACACACACACAAACATTGACACACACACACATACACACACACACAAACATTGACACACACACACATACACACACACAAACACTGACACACACACACACACACACAAGCATGTTGTCTGAGACCCAGTAAGTCCATCAGTACAAGATTAACTAGAACTATCAATTAACTAGAAGGGGGGGGGGACATTATCATGTCCTGTTTAAACCAGCCAGCCGGTGGTGCTGTTACTCTGTCTATCTATCTGTTGTCCCGGGTCAGCAGGGCTTTGTTCCAGCCCTGCTCTGAGACATGTTACTCTGTCTATCTATCTGTTGTGCAGGGTCAGCAGGGCTTTGTTCCAGCCCTGCTCTGAGACATGTTACTCTGCCTATCTATCTGTTGTCCAGGGTCAGCAGGGCTTTGTTCCAGCCCTGCTCTGAGACATGTTGCTCTGCCTATCTATCTGTTGTCCAGGGTCAGCAGGGCTTTGATCCAGCCCTGCTCTGAGACATGTTACTCTGTCTATCTATCTGTTGTGCAGGGTCAGCAGGGCTTTGTTCCAGCCCTGCTCTGAGACATGTTACTCTGCCTATCTATCTGTTGTCCAGGGTCAGCAGGGCTTTGATCCAGCCCTGCTCTGAGACATCAATCAATCACATTGATTTATAAAGCCCTTCTTACATCAGCTGATATCTCAAAGTGCTGTACAGAAACCCAGCCTAAAAACCCCAAACAGCAAGCAATGCAGGTGTAGAAGCACGGTGGCTTGGAAAAACTCCCTAGAAAGGCCAATACCTAGGAAGAAACCTAGAGAGGAACCTAGAGAGGAACCTAGAGAGGAACCTAGAGAGGAACCTAGAGAGGAACCTAGAGAGGAACCAGACTATTTATTTATTTATTTATTTTTATTTCACCTTTATTTAACCAGGTAGGCTAGTTGAGAACACCTTTATTTAACCAGGTAGGCTAGTTGAGAACACCTTTATTTAACCAGGTAGGCTAGTTGAGAACACCTTTATTTAACCAGGTAGGCAAGTTGAGAACACCTTTATTTAACCAGGTAGGCTAGTTGAGAACACCTTTATTTAACCAGGTAGGCAAGTTGAGAACACCTTTATTTAACCAGGTAGGCTAGTTGAGAACACCTTTATTTAACCAGGTAGGCTAGTTGAGAACACCTTTATTTAACCAGGTAGGCAAGTTGAGAACACCTTTATTTAACCAGGTAGGCTAGTTGAGAACACCTTTATTTAACCAGGTAGGCTAGTTGAGAACACCTTTATTTAACCAGGTAGGCTAGTTGAGAACACCTTTATTTAACCAGGTAGGCAAGTTGAGAACACCTTTATTTAACCAGGTAGGCAAGTTGAGGACACCTTTATTTAACCAGGTAGGCAAGTTGAGAACACCTTTATTTAACCAGGTAGGCAAGTTCAGAACACCTTTATTTAACCAGGTAGGCAAGTTGAGAACACCTTTATTTAACCAGGTAGGCAAGTTGAGAACAAGTTCTCATTTACAATTGCGACCTGGCCAAGATAAAGCAAAGCAGTTCGACAGATACAACGACACAGAGATACACATGGAGTAAAACAAACATACAGTCAATAATACAGTATAAACAAGTCTATATACAATGTGAGCAAATGAGGTGAGATAAGGGAGGTAAAGGCAAAAAAGGCCATGATGGCAAAGTAAATACAATATAGCAAGTAAAATACTGGAATGGTAGTTTTGCAATGGAAGAATGTGCAAAGTAGAAATAAAAATAATGGGGTGCAAAGGAGCAAAATAAATAAATAAATAAAAATTAAATACAGTTGGGAAAGAGGTAGTTGTTTGGGCTAAATTATAGGTGGGCTATGTACAGGTGCAGTAATCTGTGAGCTGCTCTGACAGTTGGTGCTTAAGCTAGTGAGGGAGATAAGTGTTTCCAGTTTCAGATATTTTTGTAGTTCGTTCCAGTCATTGGCAGCAGAGAACTGGAAGGAGAGGCGGCCAAAGAAAGAATTGGTTTTGGGGGTGACTAGAGAGATATACCTGCTGGAGTGTGTGCTACAGGTGGGAGATGCTATGGTGACCAGCGAGCTGAGATAAGGGGGGACTTTACCTAGCAGGGTCTTGTAGATGACATGGAGCCAGTGGGTTTGGCGACGAGTATAAAGCGAGGGCCAGCCAACGAGAGCGTACAGGTCGCAATGGTGGGTAGTATATGGGGCTTTGGTGATAAAACGGATTGCACTGTGATAGACTGCATCTAATTTGTTGAGTAGGGTATTGGAGGCTATTTTGTAAATGACATCGCCAAAGTCGAGGATTGGTAGGATGGTCAGTTTTACAAGGGTATGTTTGGCAGCATGATTGAAGGATGCTTTGTTGCGAAATAGGAAGCCAATTCTAGATTTAACTTTGGATTGGAGATGTTTGATATGGGTCTGGAAGGAGAGTTTACAGTCTAACCAGACACCTAAGTATTTGTAGTTGTCCACGTATTCTAAGTCAGGGCCGTCCAGAGTAGTGATGTTGGACAGGCGGGTAGGTGCAGGTAGCGATCGGTTGAAGAGCATGCATTTAGTTTTACTTGTATTTAAGAGCAATTGGAGGCCACGGAAGGAGAGTTGTATGGCATTGAAGCTTGCCTTGAGGGTTGTTAACACAGTGTCCAAAGAAGGGCCGGAAGTATACAGAATGGTGTTGTCTGCGTAGAGGTGGATCAGGGACTCACCAGCAGCAAGAGCGACCTCATTGATGTATACAGAGAAGAGAGTCGGTCCAAGAATTGAACCCTGTGGCACCCCCATAGAGACTGCCAGAGGTCCGGACAGCAGACCCTCCGATTTGACACACTGAACTCTATCAGAGAAGTAGTTGGTGAACCAGGCGAGGCAATCATTTGAGAAACCAAGGCTGTCGAGTCTGCCGATGAGGATGTGGTGATTGACAGAGTCGAAAGCCTTGGCCAGATCAATGAATACGGCTGCACAGTAATGTTTCTTATGTGGGGTTTCTTATGTGTTTCTTATGCTATGTGGGGTGGCCAGTCCTCTTCTGGCTGTGCCGGGTGGAGATTATAACAGAACATGGCCAAGATGTTCAAATGTTCATAAATGACCAGCAGGGTCAGATAATAATAATCACAGTGGTTGTCGAGGGTGCAACAGGTCAGCACCCCAGGAGTAAATGTCAGTCAGCTTTTAATAGCAAGATCATTCAGAGTATCTCTACCGCTCCTGCTGTCTCTAGAGAGTTGAAAACAGCAGGTTTAACACTCGTGTTCAAGCCCTGCTCTGAGACATGGAAGGAGAGACAACTAGCCAGCCACAACAAGTCTTCTAGAAGGGGATGGAGTTTGTCTCCTGGAAACTGGTCCCAAGTCAGCTTCTACTCTATTACTCTCTACTGTATATGGAGTTTGTCTCCTGGACACTGATCCCAAGTCAGCTCCTACCCTATTATTCTCTACTGTATTATATTTGTCTTGATTTCAATTCGAGTATTGAACCCTACATCCCAGTGTTCTTTCTCGGCGCCTCCCGTAGTGATAGAGTGGTGTTGAGTCGCCCCCTATCTGCCGTCCGGAGTAGTGCTGCAGCAGTCTTAGACCAGACCAAGACAGTATGTAGCTGACATGGAACAGCCCACTACAACTACAGCCCAACTCAGTGTGGGCCACGACGAGGCCAAATGCATTTATATAGCTTCCAAAATGTATTTATTTTTTCAGCGGTGAGTGCCAATATGGAGGCTCAGTGTCTTCAAAACAGCACCCCCTGTTAGTCACCTAGTGTATATATAAATCACTGGGCCAGACTCTCGCTCCCACTCTTGCCTTTTTGTCCGTGTTCTCAAGTTCAGAAATCCCCTGGGAATCCTCCTAATCTACATCGAGGCAACATTTGCTTTTATTTCACTGAAGTTTGTTTGTTAGGCTAAACTTTAGTCGAGATACGCGGACGGTGATATCGTTTTATACTGAGTTTATAACGCTTGTTGGACGACTTTAGTCTCGGCGGTGGTTGTGTTGTTTTTTTCCCCCTCTTGTCTACTTCGCTGGTTCTTTATTTGAGAAGAGAACACATCCAACTCTAAACCAAAATGGACACGGGAGTATCTCCAGCTCGCGCAACTCTGCGGGTCGGCGCATAACGGATACATAAACAGGATCTATTTTAATGGACGACAAAATCTTCATTTTTCATTTTGATAACCCTAACCACTTAAACTTTTAGGCTAATATAAATGTATTAAACCGGAGTGGAGTGGATTATCTCGTATCATGTCAAGGATTTGGATATCGAAATAGCCTAATTTCTCACTTTTTTCCTCGGAGTTGAATGAGACAATCTGGGGGTTTATATCAGTCGGATAACCCTGCTACTACTGAAATGGTATAATCGAACCGTAGCCTATTGAATGGGGGTGTAGACTGGACTCTTCTCGTATTATGAAAAGGTTCTGCTGAAGTTTGGTGGGTTGGTTGGTTAAACACGGACCATGTCGGGAGTTGTGCGGAGCCTGAGCCGCTGCCTGCTGCCGGCGGAGGCCACCCGAGAGGCGGGCGGCAGCAAGGACAGGATCCGGGAAAGGGACGCGGTCCAGGAGCGAGAGGCTCGGCGGAGGAGCCGGGAGATTGATGCCATGCTTGCACGAGAGAGGCGTGCTGTAAGGCGGCTCGTGAAGATCCTTCTCCTCGGTGCTGGAGAGAGCGGCAAATCGACCTTCCTCAAACAGATGAGGATTATTAATGGGAAAGAGTTCGACAAGAAAGCTCTACTCGACTTCCGGGACACAATCTTTGAGAATATCATAAAGGTAGCCAAAATAAATACTTTTAGATAAGAGTTATAACCATTGTGACTCATGCAGTGAACAGGCCTATGTTATTGTAGCATGGCATTTCTCCAAGGGAAAACAATGTTATTCAATCAATTCCCCGCGCACTGTATTGACGCGCATTAGGCAGAGGCCCATCCTAGTTAGTTCAATTAGGCAGAGGCCCATCCTAGTTAGTTCAATTAGGCAGAGGCCCATCCTAGTTAGTTCAATTAGGCAGAGGCCCATCCTAGTTAGTTCAATTAGGCAGAGGCCCATCCTAGTTAGTTCAATTAGGCAGAGGCCCATCCTAGTTAGTTCAATTAGGCAGAGGCCCATCCTAGTTAGTTCAATTAGGCAGAGGCCCATCCTAGTTAGTTCAATTAGGCAGAGGCCCATCCTAGTTAGTTCAATTAGGCAGAGGCCCATCCTAGTTAGTTCAATTCAAAAGCTCAAGTTCTGAGTGTTGATCTCATTGACACTGGATATTAGGTCCAAGTCAGCTTCTACTCTATTATCCTCTACTGTATATGGAGTTTGTCTCCTGGAAACTGGTCCCAAGTCAGATTCTACTCTCATTGACAAAACATTGGATATTAGGTCCGTTTGTGCATTTCCCTCTCTTATAGAATGGGTAGGACTGGGTCAGGGAAAACGGGTCCTAGATCAGTGGTGTCTGACGTTCACACTAAGTAAAAACTGGTTCTAGGTCAGTGGTGTCAGACGTACTTACTAAGTAAAACTGGTTCTAGGTCAGTGGTGTCAGACGTACTTACTAAGTAAAACTGGTTCTAAGTAAAACTGGTTCTAGGTCAGTGGTGTCAGACATTCACACTAAGTAAAACTGGTTCTAGATCAGTGGTTAGGTTTGTATCTAACGGATCAGTGGTCCCATGCAGACCAGACGTACACTTTGTACCTAACTAAAACACATGAACTATGACACAGTGTGACTCACGTCTGGCTCTCGTGCCGCGTTCACACGCTGGTCAGAACTCGGGATTTATCGACTTTCTAAGCACGTCTGAAATGTCAAGAGTTTCCTAGTTCTGACCAGCGTGTGAACGCGGCATCAGCCGGCAGACTGAGATGTGTATGTGCGCCCGAACACGCATGAGTGAGTGTGTGTGTGTGTCACTGCAGTGAGGAAGTGACTACTAGTTTCTCTGTCTCTTTCTCTGACACACACACACACACACACACACACACACACACACACACACACACACACACACACACACACACACACACACACACACACACACACACACACACACACACACACACACACACACACACACACACACACAGAGAGATGGAAAAGTTTCCAATTGTCATACTTTGTGTTGTTTATTTACAGATAGCCACTCCAACCCTCAGACATCAGTTACAAATGAAGCATGTAATGTTTAGTGAATCTGCCAAATCAGAGGCTAGAAGGGATGACCAGGGATGTTCTCTGTTTAGTGAATCTGCCAGATCAGAGGCTAGAAGGGATGACCAGGGATGTTCTCTGTTTAGTGAATCTGCCAGATCAGAGGCTAGAAGGGATAACCAGGGATGTTCTCTGTTTAGTGAGTCCGCCAGATCAGAGGCTAGAAGGGATGACCAGGGATGTTCTCTGTTTAGTGAATCTGCCAGATCAGAGGCTAGAAGGGATGACCAGGGATGTTCTCTGTTTAGTGAGTCCACCAGATCAGAGGCAGTAGGGATGACCAGGGATGTTCTCTGTTTAGTGAGTCCTCCAGATCAGAGGCAGTAAGGATGACCCAGGATGTTCTCTGTTTAGTGAATCTGCCAGATCAGAGGCTAGAAGGGATGACCAGGGATGTTCTCTGTTTAGTGAGTCCTCCAGATCAGAGGCTAGAAGGGATGACCAGGGATGTTCTCTGTTTAGTGAATCTGCCAGATCAGAGGCAGGAGGGATGACCAGGGATGTTCTCTGTTTAGTGAATCTGCCAGATCAGAGGCAGTAGGGATGACCAGGGATGTTCTCTGTTTAGTGAGTCCTCCAGATCAGAGGCAGTAGGGACGACCAGGGATGTTCTCTGTTTAGTGAGTCCTCCAGATCAGAGGCAGTAGGGACGACCAGGGATGTTCTCTGTTTAGTGAGTCCTCCAGATCAGAGGCAGTAGGGACGACCAGGGATGTTCTCTGTTTAGTGAGTCCTCCAGATCAGAGGCAGTAGGGATGACCAGGGATGTTCTCTGTTTAGTGAGTCCTCCAGATCAGAGGCAGTAGGGATGACCAGGGATGTTCTCTGTTTAGTGAGTCCTCCAGATCAGAGGCAGTAGGGATGACCAGGGATGTTCTCTGTTTAGTGAGTCCTCCAGATCAGAGGCAGTAGGGATGACCAGGGATGTTCTCTGTTTAGTGAGTCCTCCAGATCAGAGGCAGTAGGGATGACCAGGGATGTTCTCTGTTTAGTGAGTCCTCCAGATCAGAGGCAGTAGGGATGACCAGGGACGTTCTCTTGAAAATAGAAAATAGTAAAGTAGAGTACAGATACCGCCCCAAAAAATGACTTAAGTAGTACTTTGAAGTATTTTTACTGAAGTACTTTACACCACGCACACACACACACACACACACACACACACACACACACACACACACACACACACACACACACACACACACACACACACACACACACACACACACACACACACACACACACACACACACACACACACACACACACACACACACACACACACACACACACACACACGGTCAGACTGTATGTCTGTTGGTGAAGAGAGAGAGAGACAGAGAGAAGGGGTCTATATTATTTAACCCATTATCTGGATCTTTTGGGTTTAGCTTGAGAAGCTTCTGTTGTCCCCAATGTTCCCTTTAAGCTGCGCACATCCGCAGCCCCGCGCAGAGAAGCACGAGATTGAACTTCACTCAACATTCTAGAGCTTTCCCCTTTAGGTAACACTATCAACGTTCTAGAGTTTCCCCCCTTTAGGCAACATTATCAACGTTCTAGAGTTTCCCCCTTTAGGTAACACTATGAAGGTTCTAGAGTTTTCCCTTTTAGGTAACACTATCAACGTTCTAGAGTTTTTCCCCTTTAGGTAACACTATCAACGTTCTAGAGTTTTCCCCCTTTCGGTAACCGTATCAACGTTCTAGAGTTTTCCCCCTTTCGGTAACCGTATCAACGTTCTAGAGTTTTCCCCCTTTCGGTAACACTATCAACATTTTCGCATTTCCCCCCTTTAGGTAACACTATCAACATTTTAGAGTTTTCCCCCTTTCGGTAACCGTATCAACGTTCTAGAGTTTTCCCCCTTTCGGTAACACTATCAACATTTTAGAGTTTCCCCCCTTTAGGTAACACTATCAACGTTCTAGAGTTTTCCCCTTTAGTTAACACTATCAACGTTCTAGAGTTTTTCCCTTTAGGTAACACAATCAACATTCTAGAGTTTTCCCCTTTAGGCAACACTATCAATGTTCTAGAGTTTTTCCCTTTAGGCAACACTATCAACGTTCTAGAGTTTTCCCCTTTAGGTAACACTATCAACGTTCTAGAGTTTCCCCCCTTTAGTTAACACTATCAACGTTCTAGAGTTTTTCCCTTTAGGTAACACAATCAACATTCTAGAGTTTTCCCCTTTAGGCAACACTATCAATGTTCTAGAGTTTTTCCCTTTAGGCAACACTATCAATGTTCTAGAGTTTTTCCCTTTAGGCAACACTATCAACGTTCTAGAGTTTCCCCCCTTTAGGTAACACTATCAACGTTCTAGAGTTTCCCCCCTTTAGGTAACACTATCAACGTTCTAGAGTTTCCCCCCTTTAGGTAACACTATCAACGTTCTAGAGTTTTCCCCCTTTAGGTAACACTATCAACGTTCTAGAGTTTCCCCCCTTTAGGTAACACTATCAACGTTCTAGAGTTTCCCCCCTTTAGGTAACACTATCAACGTTCTAGAGTTTCCCCCCTTTAGGTAACACTATCAACGTTCTAGAGTTTTCCCCTTTAGGCAACACTATCAACGTTCTAGAGTTTTCCCCTTTAGGCAACACTATCAACGTTCTAGAGTTTTCCCCTTTAGGCAACACTATCAACATTCTAGAGTTTTCCCCTTTAGGCAACACTATCAACATTCTAGAGTTTTCCCCTTTAGGTAACACTATCAACGTTCTAGAGTTTCCCCCCTTTAGGCAACATTATCAACGTTCTAGAGTTTCCCCCTTTAGGTAACACTATGAAGGTTCTAGAGTTTTCCCTTTTAGGTAACACTATCAACGTTCTAGAGTTTTTCCCCTTTAGGTAACACTATCAACGTTCTAGAGTTTTCCCCCTTTCGGTAACCGTATCAACGTTCTAGAGTTTTCCCCCTTTCGGTAACCGTATCAACGTTCTAGAGTTTTCCCCCTTTCGGTAACACTATCAACATTTTCGCATTTCCCCCCTTTAGGTAACACTATCAACATTTTAGAGTTTTCCCCCTTTCGGTAACCGTATCAACGTTCTAGAGTTTTCCCCCTTTCGGTAACACTATCAACATTTTAGAGTTTCCCCCCTTTAGGTAACACTATCAACGTTCTAGAGTTTTCCCCTTTAGTTAACACTATCAACGTTCTAGAGTTTTTCCCTTTAGGTAACACAATCAACATTCTAGAGTTTTCCCCTTTAGGCAACACTATCAATGTTCTAGAGTTTTTCCCTTTAGGCAACACTATCAACGTTCTAGAGTTTTCCCCTTTAGGTAACACTATCAACGTTCTAGAGTTTCCCCCCTTTAGTTAACACTATCAACGTTCTAGAGTTTTTCCCTTTAGGTAACACAATCAACATTCTAGAGTTTTCCCCTTTAGGCAACACTATCAATGTTCTAGAGTTTTTCCCTTTAGGCAACACTATCAATGTTCTAGAGTTTTTCCCTTTAGGCAACACTATCAACGTTCTAGAGTTTCCCCCCTTTAGGTAACACTATCAACGTTCTAGAGTTTCCCCCCTTTAGGTAACACTATCAACGTTCTAGAGTTTCCCCCCTTTAGGTAACACTATCAACGTTCTAGAGTTTTCCCCCTTTAGGTAACACTATCAACGTTCTAGAGTTTCCCCCCTTTAGGTAACACTATCAACGTTCTAGAGTTTCCCCCCCTTTAGGTAACACTATCAACGTTCTAGAGTTTCCCCCCTTTAGGTAACACTATCAACGTTCTAGAGTTTTCCCCTTTAGGCAACACTATCAACGTTCTAGAGTTTTCCCCTTTAGGCAACACTATCAACGTTCTAGAGTTTTCCCCTTTAGGCAACACTATCAACATTCTAGAGTTTTCCCCTTTAGGCAACACTATCAACGTTCTAGAGTTTCCCCCTTTAGTTAACACTATCAACGTTCTAGAGTTTCCCCCCTTTAGGTAACACTATCAACGTTCTAGAGTTTTCCCCTTTAGGCAACACTATCAACGTTCTAGAGTTTTCCCCTTTAGGCAACACTATCAACGTTCTAGAGTTTTCCCCTTTAGGCAACACTATCAACGTTTCCCTTTACTGTGGGAATTGTAATCGAGTCAACTCAATATTAGACACTTTTAATGCAACATCCGAAAAGAAAACAATCTATGCAAGACTTTTGTTGTAAGCAGAACGCATTGGAGTAGGATTCTATTGCATTGAAATGCACCACTCTACACAGACCTGTGCGGCATAACCAATCAGAGCTGCAGTAGGCCTATATGCAAATAAGCCATTGCCGTATATGGATCTGTGTCATTCACTTTGAACTGGACTGTGTTTACAGCATGAGCATTCGTGAGTAGATGCGCTTGTTTTGAGTTCAAAGTGAGAGCTGCATGTAGCCACATGGGCACATTTTGTTCATATCCTTTGCTAATTAGGGAGTTATTAGCCCAGTTATAGATCAATTGTAGTGATTGCTTCCTACAAGAGCATAAAACGTGTACATTTCTAGACTTTGAAAAGCGAGTAAAGAGGGTTTTTTTTGTCTTAAAGGGGCAGTGTTGTATTTTGAGATAGGCTTGATTAAGCTAAGTAGCCAATAGGCAGAGGGAAGCATAATGTGTCTGATTCTCTGTAATAATGATATGGGAATAATAATGCATTTTATTTTGTAAAGTGGTTTCTTGCATCAAACAACACAACATTTTCAGTCACCTCCTTGTCTGATAAACACGTGGAATAGTAGGTTAATGTCAGGCCCTGCTGCGCCACTTTGGAGCCCAAACCGGGCTCAGTGTTCACAGTAAACGCAGGCTGGAAGTTGCACAGAATTTTCACAACGTTCAAGTTTGCGCTCAGCAGACCTGAAATTTGAGGGAACGTTGTATGTAACATAGAATAGACTCTTCTGGGTTAGCTAAATACGCTTCTGTTTCCAATAATGTGTGTGTAGCATGTGAAAGACCTAAGAGCTTTGTGAGTACCAGTAGATAGATACATACACTGTATCACTGGTTGTAGATAGATACACTGTAATACTGGTTGTAGATAGATACACTGTAATACTGGTTGTAGATAGATACACTGTATCACTGGTTGTAGAGAGATACACTGTATCACTGGTTGTAGATAGATACACTGTATCACTGGTTGTAGATAGATACACTGTATCACTGGTTGTAGATAGATACACTGTAATACTGGTTGTAGATAGATACACTGTAACGCTGGTTGTAGATAGATACACTGTAATGCTGGTTGTAGATAGATACACTGTAACACTGTAATACTGGTTGTAGATAGATACACTGTAACACTGGTTGTAGATAGATACACTGTAATACTGGTTGTAGATAGATACACTGTAACACTGTAACACTGGTTGTAGATAGATACACTGTAACACTGGTTGTAGATAGATACACTGTAATACTGGTTGTAGATAGATACACTGTAACACTGGTTGTAGATAGATACACTGTAACGCTGGTTGTAGATAGATACACTGTAACACTGTAATACTGGTTGTAGATAGATACACTGTAACACTGGTTGTAGATAGATACACTGTAATACTGTAATACTGGTTGTAGATAGATACACTGTAACACTGGTTGTAGATAGATACACTGTAACACCGGTTGTAGATAGATACACTGTAACACTGTAACACTGGTTGTAGATAGATACACTGTAACACTGTAATTCTGGTTGTAGATAGATACACTGTAACACTGGTTGTAGATAGATACACTGTAACACTGGTTGTAGATAGATACACTGTAACACTGTAATACTGGTTGTAGATAGATACACTGTAATACTGGTTGTAGATAGATACACTGTAACACTGGTTGTAGATAGATACACTGTAATACTGGTTGTAGATAGATACACTGTAATACTGGTTGTAGATAGATACACTGTAACACTGGTTGTAGATAGATACACTGTAATACTGGTTGTAGATAGATACACTGTAATACTGGTTGTAGATAGATACACTGTAACACTGGTTGTAGATAGATACACTGTAACACTGGTTGTAGATAGATACACTGTAACACTGTAACACTGGTTGTAGATAGATACACTGTAACACTGTACCACTGTTGTAGATAGATACACTGTAATACTGTAATACTGGTTGTAGATAGATACACTGTAACACTGGTTGTAGATAGATACACTGTAACACTGGTTGTAGATAGATACACTGTAACGCTGGTTGTAGATAGATACACTGTAATACTGGTTGTAGATAGATACACTGTAATACTGGTTGTAGATAGATACACTGTAATACTGGTTGTAGATAGATACACTGTAATACTGTAATACTGGTTGTAGATAGATACACTGTAACACTGGTTGTAGATAGATACACTGTAACGCTGGTTGTAGATAGATACACTGTAATACTGGTTGTAGATAGATACACTGTAATACTGGTTGTAGATAGATACACTGTAATACTGGTTGTAGATAGATACACTGTAATACTGGTTGTAGATAGATACACTGTAATACTGGTTGTAGATAGATACACTGTAATACTGGTTGTAGATAGATACACTGTAATACTGGTTGTAGATAGATACACTGTAATACTGGTTGTAGATAGATACACTGTAACACTGGTTGTAGATAGATACACTGTAACACTGGTTGTAGATAGATACACTGTAACACTGGTTGTAGATAGATACACTGTACCACTGTAATACTGGTTGTAGATAGATACACTGTAATACTGGTTGTAGATAGATACACTGTAACACTGGTTGTAGATAGATACACTGTAATACTGGTTGTAGATAGATAACACTGTAATACTGGTTGTAGATAGATACACTGTAACACTGGTTGTAGATAGATACACTGTACTACTGGTTGTAGATAGATACACTGTAATACTGGTTGTAGATAGATACCCTGTAACACTGGTTGTAGATAGATACACTGTAACACTGGTTGTAGATAGATACACTGTAACACTGGTTGTAGATAGATACACTGTAACACTGTACCACTGTTGTAGATAGATACACTGTAACACTGTAATACTGGTTGTAGATAGATACACTGTAACACTGTAATACTGGTTGTAGATAGATACACTGTAATACTGGTTGTAGATAGATACACTGTAACACCTGTAATACTGGTGTAGATAGATACACTGTAACACTGGTTGTAGATAGATACACTGTAACACTGTAATACTGGTTGTAGATAGATACACTGTAATACTGGTTGTAGATAGATACACTGTAACACTGTAATACTGGTTGTAGATAGATACACTGTAATACTGGTTGTAGATAGATACACTGTAACACTGTAACACTGGTTGTAGATAGATACACTGTAACACTGTATACTGGTTGTAGATAGATACACTGTAATACTGTAATACTGGTTGTAGATATATACACTGTAACACTGTTGTAGATAGATACACTGTAACACGTGTTTGTAGATAGATACACTGTAACACTGGTTGTAGATAGATACACTGTAATACTGTAATAACTGGTTGTAGATAGATACACTGTAATACTGGTTGTAGATAGATACACTGTTAATACTGGTTGTAGATAGATACACTGTAACACTGTAATACTGGTTGTAGATAGATACACTGTACACTGTAATACTGGTTGTAGATAGATACACTGTAATACTGGTTGTAGATCGATACACTGTAACACTGTTGTAGATAGATACACTGTAACACTGTAATACTGGTTGTAGATAGATTACACTGTAACACTGGTGTTAGATAGATACACTGTACACTGGTTGTAGATAGATACACTGTAACACTGTAATACTGGTTGTAGATAGATACACTGTAACACTGGTTGTAGATAGATACACTGTAACACTGGTTGTAGATAGATACACTGTAACACTGTAATACTGGTTGTAGATAGATACACTGTAACACTGGTTGTAGATAGATACACTGTAACACTGGTTGTAGATAGATACACTATAATACTGGTTGTAGATAGATACACTGTAACACTGGTTGTAGATAGATACACTGTAACACTGGTTGTAGATAGATACACTGTAATACTGGTTGTAGATTAGATACACTGTAACACTGTAATACTGGTTGTAGATAGATACACTGTAATACTGGTTGTAGATAGATACACTGTAACACTGGTTGTAGATAGATACACTGTAACACTGGTTGTAGATAGATACACTGTAACACTGTACCACTGTTGTAGATAGATACACTGTAACACTGTAATACTGGTTGTAGATAGATACACTGTAACACTGTAATACTGGTTGTAGATAGATACACTGTAATACTGGTTGTAGATAGATACACTGTAACACTGTAATACTGGTTGTAGATAGATACACTGTAACACTGGTTGTAGATAGATACACTGTAACACTGTAATACTGGTTGTAGATAGATACACTGTAATACTGGTTGTAGATAGATACACTGTAACACTGTAATACTGGTTGTAGATAGATACACTGTAATACTGGTTGTAGATAGATACACTGTAACACTGTAACACTGGTTGTAGATAGATACACTGTAACACTGTAATACTGGTTGTAGATAGATACACTGTAATACTGTAATACTGGTTGTAGATATATACACTGTAACACTGGTTTGTAGATAGATACACTGTAACACTGGTTGTAGATAGATACACTGTAACACTGGTTTGTAGATAGATACACTGTATACTGTAATACTGGTTGTAGATAGATACACTGTAATACTGGTTGTAGATAGATACACTGTAATACTGGTTTAGATAGATACACTGTAACACTGTAATACTGGTTGTAGATAGATACACTGTAACACTGTAATACTGGTTGTAGATAGATACACTGTATACTGGTTGTAGATAGATACACTGTAACACTGTTGTAGATAGATACACTGTAACACTGTAATACTGGTTGTAGATAGATACACTGTAACACTGGTTGTAGATAGATACACTGTAACACTTGTTGTAGATAGATACACTGTAACACTGTAATACTGGTTGTAGATAGATACACTGTAACACTGGTTGTAGATAGATACACTGTAACACTGGTTGTAGATAGATACACTGTAACACTGTAATACTGGTTGTAGATAGATACACTGTAACACTGGTTGTAGATAGATACACTGTAACACTGGTTGTAGATAGATACACTATAATACTGGTTGTAGATAGATACACTGTAACACTGGTTGTAGATAGATACACTGTAACACTGGTTGTAGATAGATACACTGTAATACTGGTTGTAGATAGATACACTGTAACACTGTAATACTGGTTGGTAGATAGATACACTGTAATACTGGTGTAGATAGATACACTGTAACACTGTAATACTGGTTGTAGATAGATACACTGTAACACTGGTTGTAGATAGATACACTGTAACACTGTAATACTGGTTGTAGATAGATACACTGTAATACTGGTTGTAGATAGATACACTGTAACACTGTAATACTGGTTGTAGATAGATACACTGTAATACTGGTTGTAGATAGATACACTGTAACACTGTAATACTGGTTGTAGATAGATACACTGTAATACTGGTTGTAGATAGAACACTGTAACACTGTAATACTGGTTGTAGATAGATACACTGTAACACTGGTTGTAGATAGATACACTGTAACACTGTAATACTGGTTGTAGATAGATACACTGTAATACTGGTTGTAGATAGATACACTGTAACACTGTAATACTGGTTGTAGATAGATACACTGTAATACTGGTTGTAGATAGATACACTGTAACACTGTAACACTGGTTGTAGATAGATACACTGTAACACTGGTTGTAGATAGATACACTGTAACACTGGTTGTAGATAGATACACTGTAACACTGTAATACTGGTTGTAGATAGATACACTGTAACACTGGTTGTAGATAGATACACTGTAACACTGGTTGTAGATAGATACACTGTAACACTGGTTGTAGATAGATACACTATAATACTGGTTGTAGATAGATACACTGTAACACTGGTTGTAGATAGATACACTGTAACACTGGTTGTAGATAGATACACTGTAATACTGGTTGTAGATAGATACACTGTAACACTGTAATACTGGTTGTAGATAGATACACTGTAATACTGGTTGTAGATAGATACACTGTAACACTGTAATACTGGTTGTAGATAGATACACTGTAACACTGGTTGTAGATAGATACACTGTAATACTGGTTGTAGATAGATACACTGTAACACTGTAATACTGGTTGTAGATAGATACACTGTAACACTGGTTGTAGATAGATACACTGTAACACTGGTTGTAGATAGATACACTGTAACACTGTAATACTGGTTGTAGATAGATACACTGTAACACTGGTTGTAGATAGATACACTGTAACACTGGTTGTAGATAGATACACTATAATACTGGTTGTAGATAGATACACTGTAACACTGGTTGTAGATAGATACACTGTAACACTGGTTGTAGATAGATACACTGTAATACTGGTTGTAGATAGATACACTGTAACACTGTAATACTGGTTGTAGATAGATACACTGTAATACTGGTTGTAGATAGATACACTGTAACACTGTAATACTGGTTGTAGATAGATACACTGTAACACTGGTTGTAGATAGATACACTGTAACACTGTAATACTGGTTGTAGATAGATACACTGTAATACTGGTTGTAGATAGATACACTGTAACACTGTAATACTGGTTGTAGATAGATACACTGTAATACTGGTTGTAGATAGATACACTGTAACACTGTAACACTGGTTGTAGATAGATACACTGTAACACTGTAATACTGGTTGTAGATAGATACACTGTAATACTGTAATACTGGTTGTAGATATATACACTGTAACACTGGTTGTAGATAGATACACTGTAACACTGGTTGTAGATAGATACACTGTAACACTGGTTGTAGATAGATTACACTTAATACTGTAATACTGGTTGTAGATAGATACACTGTAATACTGGTTGTAGATAGATACACTGTAATACTGGTTGTAGATAGATACACTGTAACACTGTAATACTGGTTGTAGATAGATACACTGTAACACTGTAATACTGGTTGTAGATAGATACACTGTAATACTGGTTGTAGATAGATACACTGTAACACTGTTGTAGATAGATACACTGTAACACTGTAATACTGGTTGTAGATAGATACACTGTAACACTGGTTGTAGATAGATACACTGTAACACTGGTTGTAGATAGATACACTGTAACACTGTAATACTGGTTGTAGATAGATACACTGTAACACTGGTTGTAGATAGATACACTGTAACACTGGTTGTAGATAGATACACTGTAACACTGTAATACTGGTTTGTAGATAGATACACTGTAAACTGGTTGTAGATAGATACACTGTAACACTGGTTGTAGATAGATACACTATAATACTGGTTGTAGATAGATACACTGTAACACTGGTTGTAGATAGATACACTGTAACACTGGTTGTAGATAGATACACTGTAATACTGGTTGTAGATAGATACACTGTAACACTGTAATACTGGTTGTAGATAGATACACTGTAATACTGGTTGTAGATAGATACACTGTAACACTGGTTGTAGATAGATACACTGTAACACTGGTTGTAGATAGATACACTGTAACACTGGTTGTAGATATATACACTGTAACACTGTAATACTGGTTGTAGATAGATACACTGTAATACTGGTTGTAGATAGATACACTGTAACACTGGTTGTAGATAGATACACTGTAATACTGGTTGTAGATAGATACACTGTAATACTGGTTGTAGATAGATACACTGTAACACTGGTGTAGATAGATACACTGTACTACTGGTTGTAGATAGATACACTGTAATACTGGTTGTATATAGATACACTGTAACACTGGTTGTAGATAGATACACTGTAACACTGGTTGTAGATAGATACACTGTAACACTGGTTGTAGATAGATACACTGTAACACTGTACCACTGTTGTAGATAGATACACTGTAACACTGTAATACTGGTTGTAGATAGATACACTGTAACACTGTAATACTGGTTGTAGATAGATACACTGTAATACTGGTTGTAGATAGATACACTGTAAACACTGTAATACTGGTTGTAGATAGATACACTGTAACACTGGTTGTAGATAGATACACTGTAACACTGTAATACTGGTTGTAGATAGATACACTGTAATACTGGTTGTAGATAGATACACTGTAACACTGTAATACTGGTTGTAGATAGATACACTGTAATACTGGTTGTAGATAGATACACTGTAACACTGTAACACTGGTTGTAGATAGATACACTGTAACACTGTAATACTGGTTGTAGATAGATACACTGTAATACTGTAATACTGGTTGTAGATATATACACTGTAACACTGGTTGTAGATAGATACACTGTAACACTGGTTGTAGATAGATACACTGTAACACTGGTTGTAGATAGATACACTGTAATACTGTAATACTGGTTGTAGATAGATACACTGTAATACTGGTTGTAGATAGATACACTGTAATACTGGTTGTAGATAGATACACTGTAACACTGTAATACTGGTTGTAGATAGATACACTGTAACACTGTAATACTGGTTGTAGATAGATACACTGTAATACTGGTTGTAGATAGATACACTGTAACACTGTTGTAGATAGATACACTGTAACACTGTAATACTGGTTGTAGATAGATACACTGTAACACTGGTTGTAGATAGATACACTGTAACACTGGTTGTAGATAGATACACTGTAACACTGTAATACTGGTTGTAGATAGATACACTGTAACACTGGTTGTAGATAGATACACTGTAACACTGGTTGTAGATAGATACACTGTAACACTGGTTGTAGATAGATACACTATAATACTGGTTGTAGATAGATACACTGTAACACTGGTTGTAGATAGATACACTGTAACACTGGTTGTAGATAGATACACTGTAATACTGGTTGTAGATAGATACACTAACACTGTAATACTGGTTGTAGATAGATACACTGTAATACTGGTTGTAGATAGATACACTGTAACACTGTAATACTGGTTGTAGATAGATACACTTGTAACACGGGTTGTAGATAGATACACTGTAACACTGTAATACTGGTTGTAGATAGATACACTGTAATACTGGTTGTAGATAGATACACTGTAACACTGTAATACTGGTGTAGATAGATACACTGTAATACTGGTTGTAGATAGACAACACTGTAACACTGTAATACTGGTTGTAGATAGATACACTGTAATACTGGTTGTAGATAGATACACTGTAACACTGTAATACTGGTTGTAGATAGATACACTGTAACACTGGTTGTAGATAGATACACTGTAACACTGTAATACTGGTTGTAGATAGATACACTGTAATACTGGTTGTAGATAGATACACTGTAACACTGTAATACTGGTTGTAGATAGATACACTGTAATACTGGTTGTAGATAGATACACTGTAACACTGTAACACTGGTTGTAGATAGATACACTGTAACACTGTTGTAGATAGATACACTGTAACACTGGTTGTAGATAGATACACTGTAACACTGTAATACTGGTTGTAGATAGATACACTGTAACACTGGTTGTAGATAGATACACTGTAACACTGGTTGTAGATAGATACACTGTAACACTGGTTGTAGATAGATACACTATAATACTGGTTGTAGATAGATACACTGTAACACTGGTTGTAGATAGATACACTGTAACACTGGTTGTAGATAGATACACTGTACTACTGGTTGTAGATAGATACACTGTTAATACTGGTTGTAGATAGATACACTGTAACACTGGTTGTAGATAGATACACTGTAACACTGGTTGTAGATAGATTACACTGTAACACTGGTTGTAGATAGATACACTGTAACACTGTACCACTGTTGTAGATAGATACACTGGTAAACACTGTAATACTGGTTGTAGATAGATACACTGTAACACTGTAATACTGGTTGTAGATAGATACACTGTAATACTGGTTGTAGATAGATACACTGTAACACTGTAATACTGGTTGTAGATAGATACACTGTAACACTGGTTGTAGATAGATACACTGTAACACTGTAATACTGGTTGTAGATAGATACACTGTAATACTGGTTGTAGATAGATACACTGTAACACTGTAATACTGGTTGTAGATAGATACACTGTAATACTGGTGTAGATAGATACACTGTAACACTGTAACACTGGTTGTAGATAGATACACTGTAACACGTAATACTGGTTGTAGATAGATACACTGTAATACTGTAATACTGGTTGTAGATATATACACTGTACACTGGTTGTAGATAGATACACTGTAACACTGGTTGTAGATAGATACACTGTAACACTGGTTGTAGATAGATACACTGTAATACTGTAATACTGGTTGTAGATAGATACACTGTAAATACTGGTTGTAGATAGATACACTGTAATACTGGTGTAGATAGATACACTGTAACACTGTAATACTGGTGTAGATAGATACACTGTAACACTGTAATACTGGTTGTAGATAGATACACTTGTAATACTGGTTGTTAGATAGATACACTGTAACACTGTTGTAGATAGATACACTGTAACACTGTAATACTGGTTGTAGATAGATACACTGTAACACTGGTTGTAGATAGATACACTGTAACACTGGTTGTAGATAGATACACTGTAACACTGTAATACTGGTTGTAGATAGATACACTGTAACACTGGTTGTAGATAGATACACTGTAACACTGGTTGTAGATAGATACACTGTAACACTGTAATACTGGTTGTAGATAGATACACTGTAACACTGGTTGTAGATAGATACACTGTAACACTGGTTGTAGATAGAAACACTATAATACTGGTTGTAGATAGATACACTGTAACACTGGTTGTAGATAGATACACTGTAACACTGGTTGTAGATAGATACACTGTAATACTGGTTGTAGATAGATACACTGTAACACTGTAATACTGGTTGTAGATAGATACACTGTAATACTGGTTGTAGATAGATACACTGTAACACTGTAATACTGGTTGTAGATAGATACACTGTAACACTGGTTGTAGATAGATACACTGTAACACTGTAATACTGGTTGTAGATAGATACACTGTAATACTGGTTGTAGATAGATACACTGTAACACTGTAATACTGGTTGTAGATAGATACACTGTAATACTGGTTGTAGATAGATACACTGTAACACTGTAATACTGGTTGTAGATAGATACACTGTAATACTGGTTGTAGATAGATACACTGTAACACTGTAATACTGGTTGTAGATAGATACACTGTAACACTGGTTGTAGATAGATACACCTGTAACACTGTAACACTGGTTGTAGATAGATACACTGTACACTGGTTGTAGATAGATACACTGTAACACTGGTTGTAGATAGATACACTGTAACACTGTAATACTGGTTGTAGATAGATACACTGTAACACTGGTTGTAGATAGATACACTGTAACACTGGTTGTAGATAGATAACTGTAACACTGGTTGTAGATAGATACACTATAATACTGGTTGTAGATAGATACACTGTAACACTGGTTGTAGATAGATACACTGTAACACTGGTGTTAGATAGATACACTGTAATACTGGTTGTAGATAGATACACTGTAACACTGTAATACTGGTTGTAGATAGATACACTGTAATACTGGTTGTAGATAGATACACTGTAACACTGTAATACTGGTTGTAGATAGATACACTGTAACACTGGTTGTAGATAGATACACTGTAATACTGGTTGTAGATAGATACACTGTAACACTGTAATACTGGTTGTAGATAGATACACTGTAACACTGGTTGTAGATAGATACACTGTAACACTGGTTGTAGATAGATACACTGTAACACTGTAATACTGGTTGTAGATAGATACACTGTAACACTGGTTGTAGATAGATACACTGTAACACTGGTTGTAGATAGATACACTATAATACTGGTTGTAGATAGATACACTGTAACACTGGTTGTAGATAGATACACTGTAACACTGGTTGTAGATAGATACACTGTAATACTGGTTGTAGATAGATACACTGTAACACTGTAATAGTGGTTGTAGATAGATACACTGTAATACTGGTTGTAGATAGATACACTGTAACACTGTAATACTGGTGTAGATAGATACACTGTAACACTGGTTGTAGATAGATACACTGTAACACTGTAATACTGGTTGTAGATAGATACACTGTAATACTGGTTTGTAGATAGATACACTGTAACACTGGTTAATACTGGTTGTAGATAGATACACTGTAATACTGGTTGTAGATAGATACACTGTAACACTGTAATACTGGTTGTAGATAGATACACTGTAATACTGGTTGTAGATAGATACACTGTAACACTGTAATACTGGTTGTAGATAGATACACTGTAACACTGGTTGTAGATAGATTACACTGTTAACACTGTAATACTGGTTGTAGATAGATACACTGTAATACTGGTTGTAGATAGATACACTGTAACACTGTAATACTGGTTGTAGATAGATACACTGTAACACGGTTGGGTAGATAGATACACTGTAACACTGTAATACTGGTTGTAGATAGATACACTGTAATACTGGTTGTAGATAGATACACTGTAACACTGTAATATCTGGTTGTAGATAGATACACTGTAATACTGGTTGTAGATAGACACACTGTAACACTGTAATACTGGTTGTAGACTAGATACACTGTAATACTGGTTGTAGATAGATACACTGTAACACTGTAATACTGGTGTAGTAGATACACTGTAACACTGGTTGTAGATAGATACACTGTAAACACTGTAATACTGGTTTGTAGATAGATACACTGTAATACTGGTTGTAGATAGATACACTGTAACACTGTAATACTGGTTGTAGATAGATACACTGTAATACTGGTTGTAGATAGATACACTGTAACACTGTAACACTGGTTGTAGATAGATACACTGTAAACACTGGTTGTAGATAGATACACTGTAACACTGGTTGTAGATAATACACTGTAACACTGTAATACTGGTTGTAGATAGATACACTGTAACACTGGTTGTAGATAGATACACTGTAACACTGGTTGTAGATAGATACACTGTAACACTGGTTTAGATAGATACACTATTAATATGGGTTGTAGATAGATGAATGTACACTGGTTGTGATAATACACTGGTAACACTGGTTGTAGATAGATACACATGTACTACTGGTTGTAGATAGATACACTGTATTACTGGTTGTAGATAGATACACTGTAACACTGGTTGTAGATAGATACACTGTAACACTGGTTGTAGAGAGATACACTGTAACACTGGTTGTAGATAGATACACTGTAACACTGTACCACTGTTGTAGATAGATACACTGTAACACTGTAATACTGGTTGTAGATAGATACACTGTAACACTGTAATACTGGTTGTAGATAGATACACTGTAATACTGGTTGTAGATAGATACACTGTAACACTGTAATACTGGTTGTAGATAGATACACTGTAACACTGGTTGTAGATAGATACACTGTAAACACTGTAATACTGGTTGTAGATAGATACACTGTAATACTGGGTTGTAGATAGATACACTGTAACACTGTATACTGGTTGTAGATAGATACACTGTAATACTGGTTGTAGATAGATACACTGTAACACTGTAACACTGGTTGTAGATAGATACACTGTAACACTGTAATACTGGTTGTAGATAGATACACTGTAATACTGTAATACTGGTTGTAGATATATACACCTGTAAACACTGGTTGTAGATAGATACACTGTACACTGGTTGTAGATAGATACACTGTAACACTGGTTGTAGATAGATACACTGTAATACTGTAATACTGGTTGTAGATAGATACACTGTAATACTGGTTGTAGATAGATACACTGTAATACTGGTTGTAGATAGATACACTGTAACACTGTAATACTGGTTGTAGATAGATACACTGTAACACTGTAATACTGGTTGTAGATAGATACCTGTAATACTGGTTGTAGATAGATACACTGTAACACTGTGTAGATAGATACACTGTAACACTGTAATACTGGTTGTAGATAGATACACTGTAACACTGGTTGTAGATAGATACACTGTAACACTGGTTGTAGATAGATACACTGTAACACTGTAATACTGGTTGTAGATAGATACACTGTAACACTGGTTGTAGATAGATACACTGTAACACTGGTTGTAGATAGATACACTGTAACACTGTAATACTGGTTGTAGATAGATACACTGTAACACTGGTTGTAGATAGATTACACTGTAACACTGGTTGTAGATAGAAACACTATAATACTGGTTGTAGATAGATACACTGTAACACTGGTTGTAGATAGATACACTGTAACACTGGTTGTAGATAGATACACTGTAATACTGGTTGTAGATAGATACACTGTAACACTGTAATACTGGTTGTAGATAGATACACTGTAATACTGGTTGTAGATAGATACACTGTAACACTGTAATACTGGTTGTAGATAGATACACTGTAACACTGGTTGTAGATAGATACACTGTAACACTGTAATACTGGTTGTAGATAGATACACTGTAATACTGGTTGTAGATAGATACACTGTAACACTGTAATACTGGTTGTAGATAGATACACTGTAATACTGGTTGTAGATAGATACACTGTAACACTGTAATACTGGTTGTAGATAGATACACTGTAATACTGGTTGTAGATAGATACACTGTAACACTGTAATACTGGTTGTAGATAGATACACTGTAACACTGGTTGTAGATAGATACACTGTAACACTGTAACACTGGTTGTAGATAGATACACTGTAACACTGGTTGTAGATAGATACACTGTAACACTGGTTGTAGATAGATACACTGTAACACTGTAATACTGGTTGTAGATAGATACACTGTAACACTGGTTGTAGATAGATACACTGTAACACTGGTTGTAGATAGATACACTGTAACACTGGTTGTAGATAGATACACTATAATACTGGTTGTAGATAGATACACTGTAACACTGGTTGTAGATAGATACACTGTAACACTGGTTGTAGATAGATACACTGTAATACTGGTTGTAGATAGATACACTGTAACACTGTAATACTGGTTGTAGATAGATACACTGTAATACTGGTTGTAGATAGATACACTGTAACACTGTAATACTGGTTGTAGATAGATACACTGTAACACTGGTTGTAGATAGATACACTGTAATACTGGTTGTAGATAGATACACTGTAACACTGTAATACTGGTTGTAGATAGATACACTGTAACACTGGTTGTAGATAGATACACTGTAACACTGGTTGTAGATAGATACACTGTAAACACTGTAATACTGGTTGTAGATAGATACACTGTAACACTGGTTGTAGATAGATACACTGTAACACTGGTTGTAGATAGATACACTATAATACTGGTTGTAGATAGATACACTGTAACACTGGTTGTAGATAGATACACTGTAACACTGGTTGTAGATAGATACACTGTAATACTCGGTTGTAGATAGATACACTGTAACACTGTAATAGTGGTTGTAGATAGATACACTGTAATACTGGTTGTAGATAGATACACTGTAACACTGTAATACTGGTTGTAGATAGATACACTGTAACACTGGTTGTAGATAGATACACTGTAACACTGTAATACTGGTTGTAGATAGATACACTGTAATACTGGTTGTAGATAGATACACTGTAACACTGTAATACTGGTTGTAGATAGATACACTGTAACACTGGTTGTAGATAGATACACTGTAACACTGTAATACTGGTTGTAGATAGATACACTGTAATACTGGTTGTAGATAGATACACTGTAACACTGTAATACTGGTTGTAGATAGATACACTGTAATACTGGTTGTAGATAGATACACTGTAACACTGTAATACTGGTTGTAGATAGATACACTGTAATACTGGTTGTAGATAGATACACTGTAACACTGTAATACTGGTTGTAGATAGATACACTGTAACACTGGTTGTAGATAGATACACTGTAACACTGTAACACTGGTTGTAGATAGATACACTGTAACACTGGTTGTAGATAGATACACTGTAACACTGGTTGTAGATAGATACACTGTAACACTGTAATACTGGTTGTAGATAGATACACTGTAACACTGGTTGTAGATAGATACACTGTAACACTGTTGTAGATAGATACACTGTAACACTGGTTGTAGATAGATACACTATAATACTGGTTGTAGATAGATACACTGTAACACTGGTTGTAGATAGATACACTGTAACACTGGTTGTAGATAGATACACTGTAATACTGGTTGTAGATAGATACACTGTAACACCTGTAATACTGGTTGTAGATAGATTACACTGTAATACTGGTTGTAGATAGATACACTGTAACACTGTAATACTGGTTGTAGATAGATACACTGTAACACTGGTTGTAGATAGATACACTGTAATACTGGTTGTAGATAGATACACTGTAACACTGTAATACTGGTTGTAGATAGATACACTGTAACACTGGTTGTAGATAGATACACTGTAACACTGGTTGTAGATAGATACACTGTAACACTGTAATACTGGTTGTAGATAGATACACTGTAACACTGGTTGTAGATAGATACACTGTAACACTGGTTGTAGATAGATACACTATAATACTGGTTGTAGATAGATACACTGTAACACTGGTTGTAGATAGATACACTGTAACACTGGTTGTAGATAGATACACTGTAATACTGGTTGTAGATAGATACACTGTAACACTGTAATAGTGGTTGTAGATAGATACACTGTAATACTGGTTGTAGATAGATACACTGTAACACTGTAATACTGGTTGTAGATAGATACACTGTAACACTGGTTGTAGATAGATACACTGTAACACTGTAATACTGGTTGTAGATAGATACACTGTAATACTGGTTGTAGATAGATACACTGTAACACTGTAATACTGGTTGTAGATAGATACACTGTAATACTGGTTGTAGATAGATACACTGTAACACTGTAATACTGGTTGTAGATAGATACACTGTAATACTGGTTGTAGATAGATACACTGTAACACTGTAATACTGGTTGTAGATAGATACACTGTAACACTGGTTGTAGATAGATACACTGTAACACTGTAATACTGGTTGTAGATAGATACACTGTAATACTGGTTGTAGATAGATACACTGTAACACTGTAATACTGGTTGTAGATAGATACACTGTAATACTGGTTGTAGATAGATACACTGTAACACTGTAACACTGGTTGTAGATAGATACACTGTAACACTGGTTGTAGATAGATACACTGTAACACTGGTTGTAGATAGATACACTGTAACACTGTAATACTGGTTGTAGATAGATACACTGTAACACTGGTTGTAGATAGATACACTGTAACACTGGTTGTAGATAGATACACTGTAACCACTGGTTGTAGATAGATACACTATAATACTGGTTGTAGATAGATACACTGTAACACTGGTTGTAGATAGATACACTGTAACACTGGTTGTAGATAGATACACTGTAACACTGGTTGTAGATAGATACACTGTAATACTGGTTGTAGATAGATACACTGTAACACTGTAATACTGGTTGTAGATAGATACACTGTAACACTGGTTGTAGATAGATACACTGTAACACTGGTTGTAGATAGATACACTGTAACACTGTAATACTGGTTGTAGATAGATACACTGTAACACTGGTTGTAGATAGATACACTGTAACACTGGTTGTAGATAGATACACTATAATACTGGTTGTAGATAGATACACTGTAACACTGGTTGTAGATAGATACACTGTAACACTGTTGTAGATAGATACACTGTAATACTGGTTGTAGATAGATACACTGTAACACTGTAATAGTGGTTGTAGATAGATACACTGTAATACTGGTTGTAGATAGATACACTGTAACACTGTAATACTGGTTGTAGATAGATACACTGTAACACTGGTTGTAGATAGATACACTGTAACACTGTAATACTGGTTGTAGATAGATACACTGTAATACTGGTTGTAGATAGATACACTGTAACACTGTAATACTGGTTGTAGATAGATACACTGTAATACTGGTTGTAGATAGATACACTGTAACACTGTAATACTGGTTGTAGATAGATACACTGTATACTGGTTGTAGATAGATACACTGTAACACTGTAATACTGGTTGTAGATAGATACACTGTAACACTGGTTGTAGATAGATACACTGTAACACTGTAATACTGGTTGTAGATAGATACACTGTAATACTGGTTGTAGATAGATACACTGTAACACTGTAATACTGGTTGTAGATAGATACACTGTAATACTGGTTGTAGATAGATACACTGTAACACTGTAACACTGGTTGTAGATAGATACACTGTAACACTGGTTGTAGATAGATACACTGTAACACTGGTTGTAGATAGATACACTGTAACACTGTAATACTGGTTGTAGATAGATACACTGTAACACTGGTTGTAGATAGATACACTGTAACACTGGTTGTAGATAGATACACTGTAACACTGGTTGTAGATAGATACACTATAATACTGGTTGTAGATAGATACACTGTAACACTGGTTGTAGATAGATACACTGTAACACTGGTTGTAGATAGATACACTGTAATACTGGTTGTAGATAGATACACTGTAACACTGTAATACTGGTTGTAGATAGATACACTGTAATACTGGTTGTAGATAGATACACTGTAACACTGTAATACTGGTTGTAGATAGATACACTGTAACACTGGTTGTAGATAGATACACTGTAACACTGTAATACTGGTTGTAGATAGATACACTGTAATACTGGTTGTAGATAGATACACTGTAACACTGTAATACTGGTTGTAGATAGATACACTGTAATACTGGTTGTAGATAGATACACTTGTAACACTGTAACACTGGTTGTAGATAGATACACTGTAACACTGTAATACTGGTTGTAGATAGATACACTGTAACACTGTAATACTGGTTGTAGATAGATACACTGTAACACTGGTTGTAGATAGATACACTGTAACACTGTAATACTGGTTGTAGATAGATACACTGTAATACTGGTTGTAGATAGATACACTGTAACACTGTAATACTGGTTGTAGATAGATACACTGTAACACTGGTTGTAGATAGATACACTGTAATACTGGTTGTAGATAGATACACTGTAACACTGGTTGTAGATAGATACACTGTAATACTGGTTGTAGATAGATACACTGTAACACTGGTTGTAGATAGATACACTGTAATACTGGTTGTGTAGATAGATACACTGTAACACTGTAACACTGGTTGTAGATAGATACACTGTAACACTGTAATACTGGTTGTAGATAGATACACTGTAATACTGTAATACTGGTTATAGATAGATACACTGTAATACTGGTTGTAGATAGATACACTGTAACACTGTAATACTGGTTGTAGATAGATACACTGTAATACTGGTTGTAGATAGATACACTGTAATACTGGTTGTAGATAGATACACTGTAATACTGGTTGTAGATAGATACACTGTAATACTGGTTGTAGATAGATACGTGTAGATAGATACACTGTAATACTGGTTGTAGATAGATACACTGTAACACTGGTTGTAGATAGATACACTGTAACACTGTTGTGGATAGATACACTGTAACACTGTAATGCTGGTTGTAGATAGATACACTGTAATACTGGTTGTAGATAGATACACTGTAACACTGTAATACTGGTTGTAGATAGATACACTGTAATACTGGTTGTAGATAGATACACTGTAACACTGGTTGTAGATAGATACACTGTAACACTGTAATACTGGTTGTAGATAGATACACTGTAATACTGGTTGTAGATAGATACACTGTAATACTGGTTGTAGATAGATACACTGTAATACTGGTTGTAGATAGATACACTGTAACACTGGTTGTAGATAGATACACTGTAACACTGTTGGAGATAGATACACTGTAACACTGTAACACTGGTTGTAGATAGATACACTGTAACACTGTAATACTGGTTGTAGATAGATACACTGTACCACTGTTGTAGATAGATACACTGTAATACTGTAATACTGGTTGTAGATAGATACACTGTAACACTGGTTGTAGATAGATACACTGTAACACTGGTTGTAGATAGCTACATTGTAATACTGGTTGTAGATAGATACACTGTAACACTGTAACACTGGTTGTAGATAGATACACTGTAACACTGTAATACTGGTTGTAGATAGATACACTGTAACACTGGTTGTAGATAGATACACTGTAACACTGTAATACTGGTTGTAGATAGATGCACTGTAACACTGGTTGTAGATAGATACACTGTAACACTGTAATACTGGTTGTAGATAGATACACTGTAACACTGGTTGTAGATAGATACACTGTAATACTGGTTGTAGATAGATACACTATAATACTGGTTGTAGATAGATACACTGTAATACTGGTTGTAGATAGATACACTGTAATACTGGTTGTAGATAGATACACTGTAACACTGGTTGTAGATAGATACACTGTAATACTGGTTGTAGATAGATACACTGTAACACATTTTGAGTGAGTGTATGTATCCAACGCCGTCTCTCTTTATAAGGGATGTGTGTATTGGTAGATGTATATATTAATGTATGTATTGTACTACAGGGGATGCGTGTATTGGTGGATGTATATATTGTACTACAGGGGATGCGTGTATTGGTGGATGTATATATTGTACTACAGGGGATGCGTGTATTGGTGGATGTATATATTGTACTACAGGGGATGTGTGTATTGGTGGATGTATATATTAATGTATATATTGTACTACAGGGGATGCGTGTATTGGTAGATGCACGGGACAAGCTGGGGATTCCGTGGCAGAACTCTGAAAACGAGAAGCACGGCATGTTTGTGATGTCATTTGAGGGGCGTGGTGGAGTGGCGGTAGAACCAATGGAATTCCAGCTTTATGGTCTGGCGCTGGACGCTCTGTGGAGGGATTCTGGAATACAGGACGCCTACGCACGACGCAGTGAGTTTCAACTGGTGAGTCTGACACACACATACACACACACACACACACACACAGAGATAGACACACACACACACACACAGCTACACACACACACAGCTACACACACACAGCTACACACACACACAGCTACACACACACACAGCTACACACACACAGCTACACACACACACAGCTACACACACACAGCTACACACACACACAGCTACACACACACACGAGAGCCGTGTCTGAGACTGAAAAATCACACACTCATTTGTTTGCGTCAGAGAGTGACTGTGTGTGTTGTTATTATGATGTCACAGTCTCTCCCTTCAACTCCAGATAAGTTAGAGCTGCATTCAACATTCAAAACAGTTCGTTGTTTACAAACTGAGAACACGCTATGACAAAAAAAGATTCTAGAACCTAAAAGGATTCTTTGACTGTCCCCATAGGAGAACCCTTTGAAGAACCCTTTTAGGTTCCAAGTAGTAGAACCCCTCCACAGAGCGTTCTACCTGGAACCAAAAAGGGCTCTCCCTTGGAGATAGCCGAAAAACCCTTTTGGAACCTTTTTTTAAAGAGTGTATTTGAGTGTGTAGTGTGTGTAGAGTGTGTAGTGTGTAGAGTGTGTAGTGTGTAGAGTGTGTAGTCTGTGAAGTGTAGTGTGTTTACTGTGTGTAGAGTGTGTAGTGTTGTGTGTAGTGTAGTGTGTGTAGAGGGTGTAGTGTGTGTAGTGTGTGTAGAGTGTGTGTGTAGGTTTGTATGTTGCTAGGTGACAACAAGGCTGTCAGGGCTGACTAGAGACTGTCAATCATTCATTTATCATTCATTTATTGTTAATTTATCATTAATTTATCACTGTCCGACATAAAAAAAAATTAACTCATGGTTGTTTGTGTTAGGGTTGTGCGATGTCAACCTTCGTCTTATCAAGAATATGTACCCATAAAACACTGTGCTATACTGGCCCTATTGGCCACGCCGCTCCTGGACCAATCAGGACGAAGCCTGGGTAGAAGCTATATAATCAGATAGTATTGTTTAAAGCCTTGGTAGAAGCTATATAATCAGATAGTATTGTTTAAAGCCTTGGTAGAGGCTATATAATCAGATAGTATTGTTTATAGCCTGGGTAGAGGCTCTATAATAAGATAGTATTGTTTATAGCCTGGGTAGAGGCTATATAATCAGATAGTATTGTTTAAAGCCTGGGTAGAGGCTATATAATTAGATAGTTTTGTTTTAAGCCTTGGTAGAGGCTATATAATCAGATAGTATTGTTGAAAGCTGTGCTATAGTTGTTCATTCTTGTTATTTTTGAAAAGACCCAACAACTTTAGGACAACACCTTTGTAGGCTAGAATATTTGTGAAATGAGCTACTGTTCATAACCTTAACTCGTCTTAAAATGTTTATGACAGGCCGGTAAGAATAATGGGGATAGGTTATTGGACATTTGGTTTTAGACCTCGCATAGAGAGATCTTCCCGGTCCGCATGGGTCATATCTTTCTTAATGAGCTGTACATTGATTAAACTCGTTTTTTTCGAAAGGCTATTGATATAGTTGGTTCTGTCATTACTAGTCTGATATACCTTATGTTGTCAGGCTATTGATATAGTTGGTTCTGTCATTACTAGTCTGATATACCTTATGTTGTCAGGCTATTGATATAGTTGGTTCTGTCATTATTAGTTCCCTGGATACCTATGTTGTCAGGCTATTGATATAGTTGGTTCTGTCATTACTAGTCTGATATACCTTATGTTGTCAGGCTATTGATATAGTTGGTTCTGTCATTACTAGTTGCCTGGATACCTTACGTTGTCAGGCTATTGATATAGTTGGTTCTGTCATTATTAGTTCCCTGGATACCTTACGTTGTCAGGCTATTGATATAGTTGGTTCTGTCATTATTAGTTCCCTGGATACCTTACGTTGTCAGGCTATTGATATAGTTGGTTCTGTTATTACCAGTCTGATATACCTTATGTTGTCAGGCTATTGATATGGTTGGTTCTGTCATTACTAGTGTGATATACCTTATGTTGTCAGGCTATTGATATAGTTGGTTCTGTCATTACTAGTTCCCTGGATACCTTACGTTGTCAGGCTATTGATATAGTTGGTTCTGTCATTACTAGTCTGATGTACTTTATCTTGTCATGCTATGTATATAGTTGGTTCTGTCATTATTAGTTCCCTGGATACCTTACGTTGTCAGACTATTGATATCGTTGGTTCTGTCATTATTAGTTCCCTGGATACCTTACGTTGTCAGGCTATTGATATAGTTGGTTCTGTCATTACTAGTCTGATGTACTTTATCTTGTCATGCTATGTATATAGTTGGTTCTGTCATTATTAGTTCCCTGGATACCTTATGCTGTCAGGCTATTGATATAGTTGGTTCTGTCATTATTAGTTCCCTGGATAACTAGCGTTGTCAGGCTATAGTTATAGTTGGTTTTGTCAAAACGAGTTCCCTGGATACCTTACGTTGTCAGGCTATTGATATAGTTGGTTCTGTCATTATTAGTTCCCTGGATACCTTACATTGTCAGGCTATTGATATAGTTGGTTCTGTCATTATTAGTTCCCTGGATAGCTTACGTTGCCAGGCTAGTGATATAGTTGGTTCTGTCATTACTAGTTCCCTGGATACCGTACATTGTCAGGCTAATGATATAGTTGGTTCTGTCATTACTAGTTCCCTGGATACCGTACATTGTCAGGCTATTGATATAGTTGGTTCTGTCATTACTAGTCTGATATAACTTATGTTGTCAGGCTATTGATTTGTTTTTATATATATTATTATTATTATATTTTTTTTTCACCTTTATTTAACCAGGTAGGCTAGTTGAGAACAAGTTCTCATTTGCAACTGCGACCTGGCCAAGATAAAGCATAGCAGTGTGAGCATACAACAAAGAGTTACACATGGAGTAAACAATTAACAAGTCAATAACACAGTAGAAAACAAAGGGGGGGTCTATATACAATGTGTGCAAAATGCATGAGGAGGTAGGCAAATAATTACAATTTTGCAGATTAACACTGGAGTGATAAAAGATCAGATGGTCATGTACAGGTAGAGATATTGGTGTGCAGAAGAGCAGAAAAGTAAATAAATAAAAACAGTATGGGGATGAGGTAGGTGAAAAGGGTGGGCTATTTACCAATAGACTATGTACAGCTGCAGCGATCGGTTAGCTGCTCAGATAGCTGATGTTTGAAGTTGGTGAGGGAGATAAAAGTCTCCAACTTCAGCGATTTTTGCAATTCGTTCCAGTCACAGGCAGCAGAGTACTGGAACGAAAGGCGGGCCAAATGAGGTGTTGGCTTTAGGGATGAATTTAGTTTGATATATTTGGTTCTGTCATTACTAGTCTGATATACCTTATGTTGTCATGCTATTGATATATTTGGTTCTGTCATTACTAGTCTGATATACCTTATGTTGTCATGCTATTGATATATTTGGTTCTGTCATTACTAGTCTGATATACCTTATGTTGTCAGGCTATTGATATAGTTGGTTCTGTCATTATTAGTTCCCTGGATACCTTACGTTGTCAGGCTATTGATATAATTGGTTCTGTCATTATTAGTTCCCTGGATACCTTACGTTGTCAGGCTATTGATATAATTGGTTCTGTCATTATTAGCTCCCTGGATACCTTACGTTATCAGGCTATTGATATAGTTGGTCCTGTCGTTATTAGTTCCCTGGATACCTTACGTTGTCAGGCTATTGATATAGTTGGTTCTGTCATTATTAGTTCCATGGATACCTTATGTTGTCAGGCTATTGATCTAGTTGGTTCTGTCATTACTAGTCCCCTGGATACCTAGCGTTGTCAAGCTATTGATCTAGTTGGTTCTGTCATTACTAGTCCCCTGGATACCTAGCGTTGTCAGGCTATTGATATAGTTGGTTCTGTCATTACTAGTCTGATATACCTTATGTTGTCAGGCTATTGATATAGTTGGTTCTGTCATTACTAGTTCCCTGGATACCTTACGTTGTCAGGCTATTGATCTAGTTGGTTCTGTCATTATTAGTCCCCTGGATACCTAGCGTTGTCAGGCTATTGATATAGTTGGTTCTGTCATTATTAGGTCCCTGGATACCTTACGTTGTCAGGCTATTGATAAAGTTGGTTCTGTCATTATTAGTCCTGTGGATACCTTACATTGTCAGGATACCTCCTGCTGTCCTGCTGTCCTGCTGTATACTGTCCTGCTGTATACTGTCCTGCTGTCCTGCTGTATACTGTCCTGCTGTATACTGTCCTGCTGTATACTGTCCTGCTGTCCTGCTGTGTGCTGTCCTGCTGTATACTGTCCTGCTGTATACTGTCCTGCTGTATACTGTCCTGCTGTCCTGCTCTATACTGTCCTGCTGTGTGCTGTCCTGCTGTATACTGTCCTGCTGTGTGCTGTCCTGCTGTATACTGTCCTGCTGTGTGCTGTCCTGCTGTATACTGTCCTGCTGTATACTGTCCTGCGGTGTGCTGTCCCTGCTGTATAACTGTCCTGTCCTGCTGTGTACTGTCCTGCTGTATACTGTCCTGCTGTCCTGCTGTGTGCTGTATACTGTCCTGCTGTATACTGTCCTGCTGTATACTGTCCTGCTGTGTGCTGTCCTGCTGTATACTGTCCTGCTGTGTACTGTCCTGCTGTATACTGTCCTGCTGTCCTGCTGTGTGCTGTATACTGTCCTGCTGTATACTGTCCTGCTGTATACTGTCCTGCTGTCCTGCTGTATACTGTCCCTGCTGTATACTGTCCTGCTGTGTGCTGTCCTGCTGTATACTGTCCTGCTGTGTGCTGTCCTGCTGTATACTGTCCTGCTGTCCTGCTGTGTGCTGTCCTGCTGTATACTGTCCTGCTGTCCTGCTGTGTGCTGTCCTGCTGTATACTGTCCTGCTGTCCTGCTGTATACTGTCCTGCTGTGTGTTCTGTCCTGCTGTCCTGCGTGTACTGTCCTGCTGTCCTGCTGTGTGCTGTCCTGCTGTGTGCTGTCCTGCTGTGTACTGTCCTGCCTGTCCTGCTGTATACTGTCCTGCTGTCCTGCTGTGTTCTGGTCCTGCTGTCCTGCTGTATACTGTCCTGCTGTATACTGTCCTGCTGTCCTGCTGTGTTCTGTCCTGCTGTGTACTGTCCTGCTGTCCTGCTGTCCTGCTGTGTGCTGTCCTGCTGTGTGCTGTCCTGCTGTGTACTGTCCCTGCTGTATACTGTCCTGCTGTATACTGTCCTGCGTCCTGCTGTATACTGTCCTGCTTGTATACTGTCCTGCTGTATACTGTCCTGCTGTCCTGCTGTGTTCTGTCCTGCTGTCCTGCTGTGTACTGTCCTGCTGTATACTGTCCTGCTGTCCTGCTGTGTTCTGTCCTGCTGTCCTGCTGTCCTGCTGTGTGCTGTCCTGCTGTCCTGCTGTCCTGCTGTGTGCTGTCCTGCTGTCCTGCTGTGTACTGTCCTGCTGTGTACTGTCCTGCTGTATACTGTGTGCTGTCCTGCTGTCCTGCTGTCCTGCTGTGTACTGTCCTGCTGTGTGCTGTCCTGCTGTCCTGCTGTGTACTGTCCTGCTGTCCTGCTGTCCTGCTGTCCTGCTGTCCTGCTGTGTTCTGTCCTGCTGTCCTGCTGTGTGCTGTCCTGCTGTCCTGCTGTCCTGCTGTCCTGCTGTCCTGCTGTGTGCTGTCCTGCTGTGTACTGTCCTACTGTGTGCTGTCCTACTATGTACTGTCCTACTGTGTGCTGTCCTGCTGTGTTCTGTCCTGCTGTGTTCTGTCCTACTGTGTGCTGTCCTGCTGTGTTCTGTCCTACTGTGTACTGTCCTACTGTGTGCTGTCCTGCTGTGTACTGTCCTGCTGTGTGCTGTCCTGCTGTGTACTGTCCTACTGTGTGCTGTCCTGCTGTGTACTGTCCTGCTGTGTTCTGTCCTACTGTGTGCTGTCCTGCTGTGTGCTGTCCTGCTGTGTGCTGTCCTGCTGTCCTGATGTGTACTGCAAACGAGGCTAATCTTGTCATTAGTCACAGTGGACAATGCTAGCATGCTAACGTGATACACAGAAGACAACTTGGTTCCTGTTCAGATAAACAGAACAAGACCGAGTGAATCCTCAGACTGCAGCTGCCTTTCGGGCTTCTCTCTTTCTCTGTGTGTATTTTTCTCTCTTCTTCCATCTCTTTCTCTCTTGCTATCTTTATTTATGAAAGTCTTTGTTTTTCTTCCATCTCTTTCTCTCTTGCTATCTTTATTTATGAAAGTCTTTGTTTTTCTTCCATCTCTCTCTCTCTTGCTATCTTTATTTATGAGTCTTTATTTTTCTCCCTCTCGTTCTCTCTCTCACCCTCTCTCCTTTTCTCTGTCTGTCTCACTACCCCCTCTATCTTTCTCTCTGAGAGGTTTTTCCGGTTACCACAGCCCAGCTTTCCCAGGAAACTCTGGATCCCAGCCAGAGAAAAAGAGAGCGAGAGAGAGAGAGAAATAAGGTTGGGGGAGGGGAGAGGGGTTGAGAGAAACAGGATGACTGGGAGAAATGGAGAGAAGGGAGGAGTAGAGAGATAGAGAGAAAACAGAAACGACTGACAGCCCCCCGCAACACACACCCAGCATCATACCACCCTGCATACCACCCTGCATACCACCCAGCAGCATACCACCCTGCATACCACCCTGCATACCACCCAGCAGCATACCACCCAGCAGCATACCACCCTGCATACCACCCTGCATACCACCCAGCAGCATACCACCCTGCATACCAACCAGCAGCATACCACCCTGCATACCACCCAGCAGCATACCACCCAGCAGCATACCACCCTGCATACCACCCTGCATACCACCCAGCAGCATACCACCCTGCATAGCACCCAGCAGCATACCACCCTACAGCATACCACCCAGCAGCATACCACCCTGCATACCACCCAGCAGCATACCACCCTGCATACCACCCAGCAGCATACCGCCCAGCAGCATACCACCCAGCAGCATACCACCCTGCATACCACCCAGCAGCATACCACCCTGCATACCACACAGCAGCATACCACCCTGCATACCACCCAGCAGTATACCACCCAGAAGCATACCACCCTGCATACCACCCAGCAGCATACCACCTAGAAGCATACCACCCAGCAGCATACCACCCAGCAGCATACCACCCAGGAGCATACCACCCTGCATATCACTGCTGGCTTGCTTCTGAAGCTAAGCAGGGTTGGTCCTGGTCAGTTCCTGGATGGGAGACCAGATGCTGCTGGAAGTGGTGTTGGAGGGCCAGTAGGAGGCACTCTTTCCTCTGGTCTAAAAAAGAATATCCCAGGGCAATGATTGGGGACACTGCCCTGTGTATGGGTGCCGTCTTTCGGATGGCACGTTAAACGGGTGTCCAGACTTTCTGAGGTCAATAAAGATCCCATGGCACTTATCGTAAGAGTTAACTCCGGTGTCCTGGCTAAATTCCCAATCCGGCCATCAAACCATCACGGTCACCTAATAATCCCCAGTTTACAATTGTCTCACTCATCCACCTCCTCTCCCCTGTAACTATTCCCCAGGACCTAATAATCCTCAGTTTACAATTGTCTCACTCATCCACCTCCTCTCCCCTGTAACTATTCCCCAGGACCTAATAATCCTCAGTTTACAATTGTCTCACTCATCCACCTCCTCTCCCCTGTAACTATTCTCCAGGACCTAATAATCCCCAGTTTACAATTGTCTCACTCATCCACCTCCTCTCCCCTGTAACTATTCCCCAGGTCGTTGCTGTAAACAGATAAATACAATAATATTTTTTTTCTCCAACACAAGTTGGAGAACGAGAGATTGAATCCTGTTATGCCAGGATCCGATGTTATGCCGGGATCCGATGTTATGCCGGGATCCGATGTTATGCCGGGATCCAATGTTATGCCGGGATCCGATCGTGCCGTCGGGTATGTGCCAATTAAAGGTAATTAACGATGTAGCTGACATATGCAGCGATTAGTGTTAATGCCAACGAGGGGAACACTCCCTTTAAAAGGGATAAGGAATGATCAAATCAGGCCCTCACTCTATCTTAAAGATACATGGGCCTGTTCACTGCAGTAGGGAGGAGAGAGAGACAGAGATAAACACTGTGGTGTGGGGCCTGTTCACTGTAGTAGGGAGGAGAGAGACAGAGATAAACACTGTGGTGTGGGGCCTGTTCACTGCAGTAGGGAGGAGAGAGAGAGACAGCACTGTGGTGTGGG
>NW_022261978.1:11577174-11589674 GCF_002021735.2 Oncorhynchus kisutch | reverse complement strand
ATGTTCATTTTTAAAATTTTTAAATTTTATTTTACCTTTATTTAACTAGGCAAGTCAGTTAAGAAAAAAATCTTATTTTCAATGACAGCCTAGGAACAGTGGGTTAACTGCCTGTTCAGGGGCAGAACGACAGATTTGTACCTTGTCAGCTCAGGGTTTTAACTTGCAACCTTCCAGTTACTAGTCCAACGCTCTAACCACTAGGCTACCCTGCCGTCCCAGAATACAACACAGACCCATTACAGACAGAACCCCTTCCTCTCTTTATTGACACAGACCCATTACAGACAGAACCCCTTCCTCTCTTTATTGACACACAGACCCATTACAGACAGAACCCCTTCCTCTCTTTATTGACACACAGACCCATTACAGACAGAACCCCTTCCTCTCTTTATTGACACACAGACCCATTACAGACAGAACCCCTTCCTCTCTTTATTGACACACAGACCCATTACAGACAGAACCCCCTTCCTCTCTTTATTGACACACAGACCCATTACAGACAGAACCCCTTCCTCTCTTTATTGACACACAGACCCATTACAGACAGAACCCCTTCCTCTCTTTATTGACACACAGACCCATTACAGACAGAACCCCCTTCCTCTCTTTATTGACACACAGACCCATTACAGACAGAACCCCTTTCTCTCTTTATTTCAGGATTGTGATGAATCAACATCAACACAAGTTCATTAGTTTAACAATTTTAAACAAGTTTAAACACTTCACAAGAGTCATCACTTCAAAATGTGTAAATAAAGCTAACTGTTATGTAAAGATGAGACATCTTAGTGTAAACAACACTAGATCGTTGACTTAGCAACAAGTAGGTTATTATTACTAAAGCGGCATATCAGGAAAACAACAAAAACTCCATTCCAGAGGTGGCCAACCCTGCTCCACTGATCTACTGGCTGAGTAGACTTCTATTCCAGAGGTAGCCAACCCTGCTCCACTGATCTACTGGCTGAGTAGACTTCTATTCCAGAGGTAGCCAACCCTGCTCCACTGATCTACTGGCTGAGTAGACTTCTATTCCAGAGGTAGCCAACCCTGCTCCACTGATCTACTGGCTGAGTAGACTTCTATTCCAGAGGTAGCCAACCCTGCTCCACTGATCTACTGGCTGAGTAGACTTCTATTCCAGAGGTAGCCAACCCTGCTCCACTGATCTACTGGCTGAGTAGGCTTCTATTCCAGAGGTAGCCAACCCTGCTCCACTGATCTACTGGCTGAGTAGACTTCTATTCCAGAGGTAGCCAACCCTGCTCCACTGATCTACTGGCTGAGTAGACTTCTATTCCAGAGGTAGCCAACCCTGCTCCACTGATCTACTGGCTGAGTAGACTTCTATTCCAGAGGTAGCCAACCCTGCTCCACTGATCTACTGGCTGAGTAGACTTCTATTCCAGAGGTAGCCAACCCTGCTCCACTGATCTACTGGCTGAGTAGACTTCTATTCCAGAGATGGCCAACCCTGCTCCACTGATCTACTGGCTGAGTAGACTTCTATTCCAGAGGTGGCCAACCCTGCTCCACTGATCTACTGGCTGAGTAGACTTCTATTCCAGAGGTAGCCAACCCTGCTCCACTGATCTACTGGCTGAGTAGACTTCTATTCCAGAGGTAGCCAACCCTGCTCCACTGATCTACTGGCTGAGTAGACTTCTATTCCAGAGGTGGCCAACCCTGCTCCACTGATCTACTGGCTGAGTAGACTTCTATTCCAGAGGTAGCCAACCCTGCTCCACTGATCTACTGGCTGAGTAGACTTCTATTCCAGAGGTAGCCAACCCTGCTCCACTGATCTACTGGCTGAGTAGACTTCTATTCCAGAGGTAGCCAACCCTGCTCCACTGATCTACTGGCTGAGTAGACTTCTATTCCAGAGGTAGCCAACCCTGCTCCACTGATCTACTGGCTGAGTAGACTTCTATTCCAGAGGTAGCCAACCCTGCTCCACTGATCTACTGGCTGAGTAGACTTCTATTCCAGAGATGGCCAACCCTGCTCCACTGATCTACTGACTGAGTAGACTTCTATTCCAGAGGTAGCCAACCCTGCTCCACTGGTCTACTGTCTGGCTGAGCAGGGTTCTATTCCAGAGGTAGCCAACCCTGCTCCACTGATCTACTGGCTGAGTAGACTTCTATTCTAGAGATGGCCAACCCTGCTCCACTGATCTACTGGCTGAGTAGACTTCTATTCCAGAGGTAGCCAACCCTGCTCCACTGGTCTACTGTCTGGCTGAGCAGACTTCTATTCCAGAGTTGGCCAACCCTGCTCCACTGGTCTACTGTCTGGCTGAGCAGGGTTCTATTCCAGAGGTAGCCAACCCTGCTCCACTGATCTACTGGCTGAGTAGACTTCTATTCCAGAGGTAGCCAACCCTGCTCCACTGATCTACTGGCTGAGTAGACTTCTATTCCAGAGGTAGCCAACCCTGCTCCACTGATCTACTGGCTGAGTAGACTTCTATTCCAGAGATGGCCAACCCTGCTCCACTGATCTACAGGCTGAGTAGACTTCTATTCCAGAGGTAGCCAACCCTGCTCCACTGATCTACTGGCTGAGTAGACTTCTATTCCAGAGATGGCCAACCCTGCTCCACTGATCTACTGACTGAGTAGACTTCTATTCCAGAGGTAGCCAACCCTGCTCCACTGGTCTACTGTCTGGCTGAGCAGGGTTCTATTCCAGAGGTAGCCAACCCTGCTCCACTGATCTACTGGCTGAGTAGACTTCTATTCTAGAGATGGCCAACCCTGCTCCACTGATCTACTGGCTGAGTAGACTTCTATTCCAGAGGTAGCCAACCCTGCTCCACTGGTCTACTGTCTGGCTGAGCAGACTTCTATTCCAGAGTTGGCCAACCCTGCTCCACTGGTCTACTGTCTGGCTGAGCAGGGTTCTATTCCAGAGGTAGCCAACCCTGCTCCACTGATCTACTGGCTGAGTAGACTTCTATTCCAGAGGTAGCCAACCCTGCTCCACTGATCTACTGGCTGAGTAGACTTCTATTCCAGAGGTAGCCAACCCTGCTCCACTGATCTACTGGCTGAGTAGACTTCTATTCCAGAGGTGGCCAACCCTGCTCCACTGATCTACTGGCTGGCTGAGTAGACTTCCATTCCAGAGGTGGCCAACCCTGCTCCACTGATCTACTGGCTGAGTAGACTTCTATTCCAGAGGTAGCCAACCCTGCTCCACTGATCTACTGGCTGAGTAGACTTCTATTCCAGAGGTAGCCAACCGTGCTCCACTGATCTACTGGCTGAGTAGACTTCTATTCCAGAGGTAGCCAACCCTGCTCCACTGATCTACTGGCTGAGTAGACTTCTATTCCAGAGGTAGCCAACCCTGCTCCACTGATCTACTGGCTGAGTAGACTTCTATTCCAGAGGTGGCCAACTAGCTAGATCAGCTGTAGCCAAAGCAGCCTACTGTAGCCTGCTAGCTAGTTAGCAGCTCAGTGGTGTCTACAAAGTGGCCTACTGTAGCCAGCTAGCTAGTTAGCAGCTCAGTGGAGTTAGCCTATAAAGTGGCCTACTGTAGCCAGTTAGCAGCTCAGTGGAGTTAGCCTATAAAGTGGCCTACTGTAGCCAGCTAGCCAGTTAGCAGCTCAGTGGTGTCTACAAAGTGGCCAACTAGCTAGATCAGCTAGCTAGTTAGCAGCTCAGTGGAGTCTACAAAGTGGCCTACTGTAGCCAGCTAGCTAGTTAGCAGCTGAGTGGAGTCTACAAAGTGGCCTACTGTAGCCAGCTAGCTAGTTAGCAGCTGAGTGGAGTCTACAAAGTGGACTACTGTAGCCAGCTAGCTAGTTAGCAGCTGAGTGGAGTCTACAAAGTGGCCTACTGTAGCCAGCTAGCTAGTTAGCAGCTCAGTGGAGTCTACAAAGTGGCCTACTGTAGCCAGCTAGCTAGTTAGCAGCTGAGTGGAGTCTACAAAGTGGACTACTGTAGCCAGCTAGCTACACCGTTTAAAGTTTAATTACTTGAATATGTTCTCCCGCTGCTTCTGTTTTATGGGTCCTTAGAAACTAAATAATGGGCCATTTTCGAGATATTTTCAGTGGTAGCAAAGCGGCCGTGTGGGCAGGAGGACACAAAAGGAAAATGGGTTTGTCACCAGAGCGGTTTAGAACGTGACCTTTGACTTTACCAACGTAATTCAGTTTCAATCAAATATAAATCGCAGACTTGTCAGCAACACTTGATAATTTGCGCTTGAAAAACTAGCAACAACACCAACTACCGGGACGGTGGTCAGGTGATTCACACAGCAACCAGCAGCCGTTCTAGAAATGTAACATCTAATCAAAATCTGAGAGAGAGAGAGAATCTGTTCGCTGTGTTTTTACACCAAAACTACATTCTCCAGATGGTGGTGTGGCAAAGTGAGACTAGAGTGTAGTGTCTCTGTGTGTGTGTGTCTGCGTATGTAGTCTGTGTTAATCTCCTCAACGCTGGGAATTCCCCCTCTCCCCCACTCCTGGCCCCTCCCCCTTTACGTTGGCGGACTTTGTTTCCTGTGGCGGTGACATCACAGGTCAGCCGTTGGGTCATGGGGTTGCGTTTCCTGTTTGGCACGGCAACGTAACGGTTCACGTCCGTTCGTCCAATGGGGTCCGTTTTAGAACACTACTCGGTGACAAATTATGATTCATTTATAAGACAAGTTGGAATCTCATTTAGAGAAGAAGACAAACTGACATTTACAATAAGACCAGACCAGAGCCCATCAACTAAATGAAAGACGGATTGAAAGAAGAATCGTTTTGAAAAGAGGAGTAGTTTTGGAAAGAGGAGTAGTTTTGAAAAGAGGAATAGTTTTGAAAAGAGGAATAGTTTTGAAAAGAGGAGTAGTTTTGGAAAGAGGAATAGTTTTGAAAAGAGGAATAGTTTTGGAAAGAGGAATAGTTTTGGAATGAGGGCTAGTTTCTGTGTGTGGGGGAGGGAGGACAAGGGGGGGTGGCTGTCTCTCTGTCTGGTTAATCCCTCTCTCTGTTTTCACACACACAGCTGTTTCCTGGGGTGGTGGATGTGATTGAGGTTGCAATGTACCAGACTGAACTATCATACTAAATAACGTTAAACATCCTGTTTGGCTCAGTCGGTGTGGTGCATGTAAGACCAAAGGTCGTGGGTTTGGTACAGCCTGGGGACACCTATTCATAAAATGGACCAATGACTTTGGATGAAAGTGTCTGCTGAATGGCGTAAATGCTTCATAGAACCCCTGGAACGCGTTCAGAAGCTGATCCTGGGTCTGTTTTAGTGTTGTTCCCTTCAGAGGCATTGGGAGATTGCTTCATAGATCCCTTGGAACGCGTTCAGAAGCTGATCCTGGGTCTGTTTTAGTGTTGTTCCCTTCAGAGGCATTGGGAGATTGCTTCAAAGATCCCTTGGAACGCGTTCAGAAGCTGATCCTGGGTCTGTTTTAGTGTTGTTCCCTTCAGAGGCATTGGGAGATTGCTTCATAGATCCCTTGGAACGCATTCAGAAGCTGATCCTGGGTCTGTTTTAGTGTTGTTCCCTTCAGAGGCATTGGGAGATTGCTTCATAGATCCCTTGGAACGCGTTCAGAAGCTGATCCTGGGTCTGTTTAGTGTTGTTCCCCTCTTAGAGGCAGAACACAGGGTCATCACACTTTTATCAGAAAACATTGCTCTCTTTCTTACTCCCTCTTTCTCCCTTTCTCTCCCCCTCTCTCTCTCTCTCTCTTCTTCTCTCTCTCTCTCTCTCTCTCTCTCTCCTCTCTCTCTCTCTCTCTCTCTCTCTCTCTCTCTCTCTCTCTCTTTCTGTCCCTCCCTCCCTCCCTCCTCTCTGTCTGTGTCAGGGTTGAGTTTAATGATCAGTTTTGTTTGTTTGAACATTGTAGAGCATTCTAGAAGCCTCGGTGTCAACGTCGTTTCACACTGGACACACACTGGTTGAATCAACGTCGTTTCGCACTGGACACACACTGGTTGAATCAACGTCGTTTCGCACTGGACACACAGTGGTTGAATCAACGTCGTTTCGCACTGGACACACAGTGGTTGAATCAACGTCGTTTTGCACTGGACACACAGTGGTTGAATCAACATCGTTTCGCACTGGACACACACTGGTTGAATCAACGTCGTTTCACACTGGACACACAGTGGTTGAATCAACGTCGTTTTGCACTGGACACACACTGGTTGAATCAACGTCGTTTCGCACTGGACACACACTGGTTGAATCAACGTCGTTTCGCACTGGACACACACTGGTTGAATCAACGTCGTTTCACACTGGACACACACTGGTTGAATCAACGTCGTTTCGCACTGGACACACACTGGTTGAATCAACGTCGTTTCACACTGGACACACACTGGTTGAATCAACGTCGTTTCGCACTGGACACACACATTGTTGAATCAACGTCGTTTCGCACTGGACACACACTGGTTGAATCAACGTCGTTTCGCACTGGACACACACTGGTTGAATCAACGTCGTTTCGCACTGGACACACACTGGTTGAATAAACGTCGTTTCACACTGGACACACACTGGTTGAATCAACGTCGTTTCGCACTGGACACACACTGGTTGAATCAACGTCGTTCCACATCATTCAAATGAAATTACATTGAACCAACGTGGAATAGACGTTGAATTGACGTCTTTGCCCAGTGGGAAGAGTGTTTGTTGTGTGTGTGGTTGAATTATATAGCAAACACTTTCAAAGCTTTCAGCATGTTGTGTCCAATGGAAAAGCTTTCAGCATGTTGTGTCCAATGGAAAAGCTTTCAGCATGTTGTGTCCAATGGAAAAGCTTTCAGCATGTTGTGTCCAATGGAAAAGCTTTCAGCATGTTGTGTCCAATGGAAAAGCTTTCAGCATGTTGTGTCCAATGGAAACAATGGAATAAAACGTTTAATTACGTCAAAACGACTGTTGTCTCTTCCTGTTCACAGAGTGAGTCTGTGAAATACTTCCTGGATAACCTGGACCGGATTGGCCAGCCGGTGAGTGGGCGGAGCTTCTTTACCTTTAACATTTAATGTCAGAACCTCTGGCCACACCCCCCCATCTGATAGTATTACTGACTATGTAATTACATTATTGTTGAATACTGTTGTTGTACATAAATACTGTACATAAATACTGTACATAAATACTGTACATAAATGCTGTACATAAATGCTGTACATAAATGCTGTACATAAATACTGTACATAAATACTGTACATAAATGCTGTACATAAATACTGTACATAAATACTGTACATAAATACTGTACATAAATGACAAACAAAAACAATCAAAGAGCATGATAATATTACTGTTCTCCTCCTCTCTCTCCTCTCTCCTCTCTCCTCTCTCCTCCTCTCTCTCCTCTCTCCTCTCTCCTCTCTCCTCCCCTCTCCTCTCTCCTCCCCTCTCCTCTCTCCTCCCCTCTCCTCTCTCCTCCCCTCTCCTCTCTCCTCTCTCCTCCCCTCTCCTCTCTCCTCCCCTCTCCTCTCTCCTCCTCTCTCCTCTCTCCTCTCTCCTCCCCTCTCCTCTCTCCTCTCTCCTCCCCTCTCCTCTCTCCTCTCTCCTCTCCTCTCTCCTCTCTCCTCCCCTCTCCTCTCTCCTCTCTCCTCTCTCCTCCCCTCTCCTCTCTCCTCTCTCCTCCCCTCTCCTCTCTCCTCTCTCCTCCCCTCTCCCCTCTCCTCTCTCCTCCCCTCTCCTCTCTCCTCTCTCCTCTCTCCTCCCCTCTCCTCTCTCCTCCCCTCTCCTCTCTCCTCTCTCCTCCCCTCTCCTCTCTCCTCTCTCCTCTCTCCTCCTCTCTCCTCTCTCCTCCATCCTTCCATCCCTCTCTCCTCCATCCTTCCATCCCTCTCTCCTCCTCTCTCCTCCATCCTTCTGTCCTCCTCTCTCTCTTCTCTCCTCCATCCTTTCATCCCTGTCTCCTCCTCTCGCCTCCATCCTTCCATCCCTCTCTCCTCCATCCTTCCATTCCTCTCTCCTCCTCTCTCTCTTCTCTCCTCCATCCTTCCATCCCTGTCTCCTCCTCTCGCCTCCATCCTTCCATCCCTCTCTCCTCCATCCTTACATTCCTCTCTCCTCCTCTCTCTCTTCTCTCCTCCATCCTTCCATCCCTGTCTCCTCCTCTCGCCTCCATCCTTCCATCCCTCTCTCCTCCATCCTTCCATTCCTCTCTCCTCCTCTCTCCTCCATCCTTCCATCCCTCTCTCCTCCTCTCTCCTCCATCCTTCCATCCCTTTCTCCTCCTCTCTCCTCCATCCTTCCATCCCTCTCTCCTCCTCTCTGCTCCTCTCTACTCCTCCCCTCTCTCCTCCATCCTTCCATCCCTCTCTCCTCCTCTCTGCTCCTCTCTACTCCTCCCCTCTCTCCTCCATCCTTCCATCCCTCTCTCCTCCTCTCTGCTCCTCTCTACTCCTCCCCTCTCTCCTCCATCCTTCCATCCTTCCATCCCTCTCTCCTCCTCTCTCCTCCTCTCTACTCCTCCCCTCTGCTCCTCTCTACTCCTCCCCTCTCTCCTCCATCCTTCCATCCCTCTCTCATCCTCTCTCCAGAACTATATCCCTAGTCGGCAGGACATTCTGTTTGCACGGAAGGCGACTAAAGGAATCGTAGAACACGACTTTATCATAAAGAAGATTCCGTTTAAGATGGTTGATGTGGGAGGTCAGAGGTCACAGAGACAGAAATGGTTTCAGTGCTTCGACGGAATCACGTCTATACTGTTCATGGTGTCATCATCCGAGTACGACCAGGTAGGCTACAGACAGACAGACAGACAGACAGACAGACAGACAGACAGACATATGAGCAGGTACACCCACCCACCAGACCTGAGTATATGAGGTGCGGATGTAGCTGGGAGGTTTTGGGGGTGAAACCACATCTTCAGTTTTACGTGAGTCAAGCGGAAGGGAGACATTTCTCACCTCCTCTCCCATAGGTTCTGATGGAGGACCGGAGGACCAATCGGCTGGTAGAGAGCATGAACATCTTTGAGACGATCGTGAACAACAAGCTCTTCCTCAACGTGTCCATCATCCTCTTCCTCAACAAGACTGACCTGCTGGTGGAGAAGCTAGGCCAATCTGACATCGCTAAACACTTCCCAGAATACAGGGGAGACCCTCGCAGGCTGGAGGATGTACAGGTAGGATTTAACACACAGGACCTACAGGTAGGATCTAACACACAGGACCTACAGGTAGGATCTAACACACAGGACATACAGGTAGGATCTAACACACAGGACCTACAGGTAGGATCTAACACACAGGACCTACAGGTAGGATCTAACACACTGGACCTACAGGTAGGATCTAACACACAGGACCTACAGGTAGGATCTAACACACAGGACCTACAGGTAGGATCTAACACACAGGACCTACAGGTAGGATCTAACACACAGGACCTACAGGTAGGATCTAACACACAGGACCTACAGGTAGGATATAACACACAGGACCTACAGGTAGGATCTAACACACAGGACCTACAGGTAGGATCTAACACACAGGATCTACAGGTAGGATCTAACACACAGGACCTACAGGTAGGATCTAACACACAGGACCTACAGGTAGGATCTAACACACAGGACCTACAGGTAGCATCTAACACACAGGACCTACAGGTAGGATCTAACACACAGGACCTACAGGTAGTATCTAACACACAGGACCTATAGGTAGAATCTAACACACAGGACCTACAGGTAGGATTTAACACACAGGACCTACAGGTAGGATCTAACACACAGGACCTACAGGTAGGATCTAACACACAGGACCTACAGGTAGGATCTAACACACAGGACCTACAGGTAGCATCTAACACACAGGACCTACAGGTAGGATCTAACACACAGGACCTACAGGTAGTATCTAACACACAGGACCTATAGGTAGAATCTAACACACAGGACCTACAGGTAGGATTTAACACACAGGACCTACAGGTAACACATACAAAGGTAAACACACAAACACACCTGACCAGGTACACACAATCACACCTGACCATGTACACAAACACACCTGACCAGGTAAACACACAAACACACCTGACCAGGTACACACAAACCCTCAAACCTCTTCTCTCTCTCTCTCTCTCTCTCTGCAGGCGTTCCTGGTGCAATCGTTCAGTCGTAAGCGGCGTAACCGTGGGAAACCTCTGTTTCATCACTTTACCACGGCGATCGACACGGAGAACATCCGCTTTGTGTTCCACGCTGTTAAAGACACCATACTGCAAGAGAACCTCAAAGACATCATGCTGCAGTGATACATTATACACACACACATTATACACACACACACATTATACACACACACATTATACACACACACATTATACACGCACACATTATACACACACACATTATATACACACACACACATTATATACATACACACACACACATTATACACACACAACACACATTATACACGCACACATATTATACACGCACACACACATTATACACACACACACACATTATACACACACACATTATATACACACACACACACATTATATACACACACACACATTATACACACACACACATTATACACACACACATTATATACACACACACACATTATACACACACACACATTATATACACACACACACATTATATACACACACACACATTATATACACACACACACATTATATACACACACACATTATACACACACACATTATATACACACACGCACATTATACACACACACACACATTATACACACACACACACATTATACACACACACATTATATACACACACACACATTATATACACACACACATTATATACACACACACACATTATACACACACACAGACACACATTATATACACACACACAGACACACATTATACACACACACACAAACACATTATATACACGCACACATTATACACACACACATACATTATATACACACACACATTATACACACACACACATTATATACACACACACAGACACACACACACACACACATTATATACACACACACACACACACATTATATACACACACATTATACACACAAACACATTATATACACACACACACACACACATTATATACACACACACATTATACACACACACACATTATATACACACACACATTATACACACACACACATTATATACACACACACATACATTATATACACACACATTATATACACACACACACATTATATACACACACACACAGACACACATTATATACACACACACACACACACGTTATATACACACACACAGACACACATTATATACACACACACAGACACACATTATATACACACACACACATTATATACACACACACACACATTATACACACACACATTATATACACACACACACATTATATACACACACACATTATATACACACACACACATTATATACACACACAGACACACATTATATACACACACACATTATACACACACACACATTATATACACACACACATTATATACACACACACATTATATACACACACACATTATACACACACACACATTATATACACACACACACATTATATACACACACACATTATATACACACACACACATTATATACACACACACAGACACACATTATATACACACACAGACACATTATATACACACACACACATAGATTCTAGACACACACGTTATACACATACATACACACACACACTAACATTATATTTACACACATTATACAGGTATTATATAGAGCCCCCCCCCCCCTGTGTTTGTAGATTATAGAACCACTAGAAGGGAGGATTTCCCCTTCTGAACAGCGGTCCATGGTGGATAGACCAGACCGGCTGCCATTTTGGTCTTCTGTGGACCCTTGATGGACTGGATGTTAGAGTCACCTGCTCCGGAAGTTCTGCAGTTGTTTCATGACGTCGGCCATTTTACATCGACTAGATGGAATTTGCCGCCATTTTGACAGTTCTTGTGGATTTTTAGAACTATATCCGTTCTAGAATTGATCTGTTCTAGAATTTATATTTCTATGACCTGAGTAACCACTGCACTGAGAAGCAGACAGACAGTCCTCCTGAACTCTGGACTCTGACCTGTGGAATAGTCAATAGGTCAATACGGGGTCATTATCTGTGGAACCCTGAGAGGTGAAAGGTCAAAGTGGCCTGACCTGTGACCCTGGGGATCGTAGTGGATTATGGGAACTGCAGTCTCAGGACGAGGAAGACTCTTAATGACATCACTGATATGATGACATTGTGGATGACATTATCACAGCAGGAGACCAATCATAGGACTGAGAACTCGTCTAACTTCTTCTTCTTCAGCCCTTCCTTCTGATTCTGTTACATCAGAGATAGTCAGAGACAATAAATAGAGGAGTAAGAGTTGGTAGAGAGAGAGACAGAGAGAGAGACAGAGAGAGACAGAGAGAGAGACAGAGAGAGAGAGAGAGAGAGAGACAGAGAGA